>NW_005871332.1:1205216-1352615 GCF_000147115.1 Myotis lucifugus
ATATATATATGTAAAGCTGGAGAGGTGAGGGAGGCTCAGCATTGAGAAATACAGTGTTTTCTGATTTCTGAAGAGACCAAGAGACAGACAGAGCACTGCACACTGCCAGGGACCTATCACACCCCATCTGTGTCCTGCTTGCATATGCTTATTAAGAGTTGAAAATCTCCCTTCATGATTTATCAAACAACTCTCATAAGTACATTTTATGGTCCTGGTAATATCTTTTTAGGAGCCTCATTATTTTAAACCAGTTTTATAGCAATGAGAAAATAAAATGAAACATAAATTGTGTTTCACTAAGTGTCAATTAGCAGTTCTGTTAAAGCACTGCTTCTAAATCCAAAGGAAGAAAGTTGTTTGTGCTAAATAATATGTTACTGTGATAGGGAAAGTGTCAAAAGGTAAGTTCACATTGATTTTAATCCACTGAGATAAACTATACATCTTTTAATTTCATTTAAAAATACTGCTTTTTTGCCAACTTCTACAAGATGATTCTGGATTTTTGTTGTCATTGCTTGTGTGTTTTCTTTATTTGTAAAAAAAAAAAAAAAGTTACTGATATTTTTCATGTGAGTTAAACATAAACATCCTATATAATAAAGAGCTGATATGCTAATTAGACCAAACAACAGAACGACCATCCAGACGACCTTCCAGATGAAGCCGGGGCTGCAAGGGCCAAGGCAGCCAGGGCTGCGAGGGCTGAGCCCCTTGCACGAATTTCGTGCATCAGGCCTCTAGTGTAAATATAACTGGCTCTGGCCAGCCAATAAATTCAGGGGGGAAATTAGGATTTTCCTTGTACTATGAATAAGTTATATGGAAAGTTTACTAATTATCTTGCTGTAACAACTGCCTTCACTCAGGATGTGTTTATGGAAAAATCCCTTAGACTACCTCAGAGGTATACACCTAAAGCAAAACCATCATTTCTTTCTAGCTTATTGCTAGAGTGAGGTACTGCCACCTTCCTGCTGGATGGAGGTGGGCGGTGCCATCCTGCCACACTCTGACCTCCAACTCAGGAAACTCAGCTCCACACTCCCTGTGCCTTGCGGCCCTCACGAATCTGAGCTGCTTCAGCAGATGTGATCCCTGGTCTGTTCCCCACTGGTGGCCGGCACCATCTGATGGCCAGCACCATCTCATGGCCAGCACCATCTCATAGCCAGCACCATCTCATAGCCAGCACCATCTCATGGCCAGCACCATCTCATAGCCAGCACCATCTCATAGCCAGCACCATCTCATGGCCAGCACCATCTCATGGCCAGCACCATCTCATAGCCAGCACCATCTCATGGCCAGCACCATCTCATAGCCAGCACCATCTCATAGCCAGCACCATCTCATGGCCAGCACCATCTCATAGCCAGCACCATCTCATAGCCAGCACCATCTCATGGCCAGCACCATCTCATAGCCAGCACCATCTCATAGCCAGCACCATCTCATGGCCAGCACCATCTCATAGCCAGCACCATCTCATAGCCAGCACCATCTGCTTCAGCAGATGTGATCCCTGGTCTGTTCCCCACTCATAGCCAGCACCATCTCATGGCCAGCACCATCTCATGGCCAGCACCATCTCATAGCCAGCACCATCTCATAGCCAGCACCATCTCATAGCCAGCACCATCTCATAGCCAGCACCATCTCATAGCCAGCACCATCTCATGGCCAGCACCATCTAATGGCCAGCACCATCTCATAGCCAGCACCATCTCATAGCCAGCACCATCTCATAGCCAGCACCATCTCATAGCCAGCACCATCTAATGGCCATTACAGTGGTCCTCATTGGAAATTCTGTGCTGCAGTTAACCTCCTCTTGCATTTGAATTGTCCTTCAGTTCTGCTCTAATAAAATCTCATCCAGGAGAGCTACTATCCAACATAGTGCCACAGATACTGATACTACACTGCATACTTAAAATGCTCTTACTCCACACACATATGCACACAAAATGCTAGTAATGCTGGCAAGAGGAAGCGTTGGGAGGTGATAAATATGTCTATGGCCTTGAAGGTGGTGATGGTTTCACAGGTGTATCTCCAAACTCACTGAATTGTATACACAAAATATGTACCGTTTTCTGCATGTCAATCATACCTTAATCAAGTGGTTTTAAAACAGTAAAAATACAATTAATTAAGAAAAAAATGCCTAGCCATGTTGCTCTCTCAGCTTAGGACCCAGCAGGGCTGGCTGCAAAGATCGTACTACAGTTTTCTCCCACCAAGATCACTGCTCCTGCTCACTAGCTGTGTGAGAATCAGCCTTCTATTCACCCAGGAATAATAAACAACCCCCAGCAGGCATCATTGCTATCAAATTCTATTTCCAGGCTTATAAAGTCAAGTTCTGAAAGACAGGTACATCCAGAATTAATATAAAACAGAACTTTAAAAGGCATTATTAAAACCAAAGCTGATAACTTAGTTTTAAATTGGCCAAGAGCAATATTTTCATATTAATAACAAAAACAACAAATAGTGACATAAGGAAGCCAAAAAAAAGGTTTTTCGGGAAAAGAGTCCATATCTTGGAGTTAATGAAAGTTTCTCTACACACGCCCCACAACTTTAGGCATTTTGAAAACATCACAGTGGTATGTCAGAGCAAAGATGGAATCAGAGCTGTGGCGGTAGAATATGTTTTAGGATTCAAGTTTCAATGGGGATTTCAGTATTTACCCAAAAACCTTTGCAATAATTATGTTGGGATGTAATCACAATTTTCCACTGGCCACATTGTTGGAGATCTTGTTTTGGTGTATGTCACATTTTTTTGGAACAACATTTTGAGACAATGTGATTTGACTAAGTGTGTGAAATTTTCCAGGGTGAATGCATAAGCATGTAATTCGTGTTTTTAAACACGTTTTATGAAATGCACATTGCCTCTTGAGCTTCCTATCAATTCTCCTTACTCCTCTATTTTTACGCTTTTGATTTTTTTATTAAAGTGATCTCCTTTTCAGCATTATTTTCCTTATTTCTAACTTCAAAGTAATTATTTATAGGACCTTATTTTCTACTAACCCTTAAATGTATATTTCCCTCTGACCCCCATCTTTCTTTGGTGTTATTTTCCTGCAACAATTCTGGGTAGTGGTGCCTAGTTGTAACAGCTAGCATTTGCTGGCTATTCACTATGTACCAGTCACTACAGTATCTCAGTTAATGCACTGAAAACACAGTTGTAAATTCTCCTGTTACTTTTGCTTAGTAGAGTTTGTAAAAGCCCCATTTATGAGTATGAGAATTAGCAGCAGCTTACCAAAACTCTAAAACATTCTGTATTCACACCCAGGGACTGAGCGTGGATTTGGGGCCAGCTGGTCACAGCAAGGGGCTGGATGATTTCACTTAACGCCTTTGGGAATATTTCTCAGTGGGTTAACTCAAAGAAAATGGCTTGTCCGTGGATGATATCTGACTATAATAAGTGGCTAAAATGCTTTCCCAATAAATATAAGATGAAACAGGTGTAAAGCCACAGTTGCAAAATCAGCAGACAAGAAGTGCTGTAAGGAGGATGGGCCAACTTTCCAGCAGAAGGTCGGGTCCCTGGGAGGTAGCAGGGATCCGTGTTAGTGAGACATTTCCCAGATGCTTTCAAGAAATTCATCATTCACCCTGGCCGGTTTGGCTCAGTGGATAGAGCGTTGGCCCACAGACTGAAGAGTCCCAGGTTCAATTCCAGTCAAGGGCACGTACCTTGGTTGCAGGCTTGATGCTTGGCCCAGTTGGGGCGCGTGTGGGAGGTAATCAATTGATATGTCTCTCTCACATGGATATTTCTATCTGTCTTTCCCCCTCCCCGCCACTCTCTCTAAAAATCAATGGGAAAATATCCTCAGGTGAGGATTAACAAAAAAAAGGAAAGAACCTCATCATTCATTTAAGCATCATTTGATAAAGTTTGATATGCTACATAGAGGCACTCTGCTGGGTCTCAGCAGGACACAAAGGTGAGTGTGCTTCAGTCTGAAAGCGTTGCAGGCTGGTGGGAACAAGAGGACCTGATAGGATCCAGTGAAGGTCCCCCCGACCCCCCACATATACATACACATGCACACATGCAGAATACTCCCTGCTCGTGTGGAGAAAATCAAGTCCCTGAGTTGAAGGAGGTGCCAATGGGCAGTGAGAAAGACCTGCAGATGATGCTGAGAGAGAACAAGGTGGTGGAATCTGGTGGCAGGAAACAGCTCCTCTCCTGCCTGGAGAAACCACTGGGGTTTAGAGGCCTGCAAGTTGAGAGCTGAGCACATACTACATATCCCCAAATTCCTGGAAAATACAAAATTCACAGAGTGTGTAGTTGTAGCATCTCTTGGAGCTTGAATACCTAGCATAAACAGCAAGGGGTGATTCTTGGTAACACTGTTTACTTGATAAATACAGCAGACACTATAATATATCCACTGGTAGAGTCCTAAGGCTTAACAATATCAGAAGCAAATAGAGGGGGGTAATGGGGAATATGGGGGACATCTGTAATACTCTCAACAATAAATAAAAATAATAAAATAAATACAATTTAAAAAGCAAACATATACCCTTCACTCTTTATGGAGCTTTATGGTCCAATAAAAATGGGGGGAAACAGACCATTGCATGAATATACTGTCCCAATATAATGAGGCTCAAGAGACACTGGAATACACCAAAAGAAAGGGAGAATGACCAAGTATAACTAAGCTATCTATAGGAGATCCCAACTAGTAGTATGATATTACTAATAGCTGCAGACAGATTGTCAGAAAGCCTTAACTAACGGGTTGTGATCTGTGAGTTTCCTGGTCATGGGGTGGGGAGCCTTTCCCATACAAGGAAGGAGGCAGAGAGAAAGTGAATTATCTGCCGTGATACAAAATGTGTCTTACATTGATCAGACAGGTAATTTCATGATTTATGGCAATAGCCATGACAATTAGTAAAATCTAGTCTTTTTCAGTCATATGTGCCAAATTTGTGGAAGTTGCCATAAGCTTTGGTGCTAGATGGGGGTTGCCTCTTTAATTCTCTCTTTACTATTAAGTGACTTTGAGCAAAACATTTAAACCTCTTTAATTCTCAGTTTTATTCAGCTATAATTTGTTTAATTACTTAACCTTACAGTATTATTATAAGATTATAGATTAGGTATAGAAACAAATATCAAGTGCCCACTAACTCATAATTGCTATTATTATTATTATTATTATTATTATTATTATTATAATTTCACTTAAAAGGAGTGGAAACTCTTTTAACATCAACAAACAATATTCCCTATGCCAAGATTTCAGAAAATGTTGCCAAGATAACTATCTTCAAAAAAAAGTCAGGATTAAAATGGATTGCTAAAGATAGTAAATAGCCAAAAACAAGCAAGAAAGGAAAAACAAGGAAACAAAAGATATGGAGAACAATCAAAACACAAAGACTAAAAGGGTGGGCCTAAATCCAAACATAGCAATAATTATATTAATTTTAAATGATCAAAACATATCAGAAAATTGAGATTGTTAGAAGGGAAAAACAAAATTACCCAGATATACCATGTGAACACTAATAAAAATAAACAAAGTGGCTATATTAATATCATACAAGGTAACTTTAGAGCAAAGAGAATTTCCAGAGATAAGGAGAAAATTATCTATATACTAAAGGCCTGGTCATGAAATTCATGCACAGGAAAGGAGGGATGGGTGCCTTAGCCCAGCCTGCACCCTCTCGCAATCTGGGACCCCTTGGGGATGTCTGACTGCCGGTTTAGGGATCGGGCCTAAACCAGCAGTCGGACATCCCTCTCGCAATCCAGGACCACTGGCACCTAACCACTCGCCTGCTGCTTGCCTGATTGCTCTTAACCACTCACCTGCCTGCCCTGATCTCCCCCTAACCACTATACCTCCCTGCCTGATCACCCTAACTGCCTCTGCCTGCCTGCCTGATGCCCCTAACCACTCTGCCTGCCTGCCTGATCACTCCTAACCACTCACCTGCCAGTCTGATCACCCCTAAACCACTATGCATCCCTGCCTGATCACCCCTAACTGCCTCTGCCTGCCTACCTGATTGCCCCTATGTTCACCTGCCTGCCTGATTGCCCCTAACCGCCTCTGTCTCGGCCTCCGCCACCACAGCTTTGTCAGGAAGGACGTCCGGAAGGTTGTTCAGCTGTCCAGTCTAATTAGCATATTATGCTTTTATTATTATAGATATAAAAGGCTAAGTGTCCGTCCGACCATTAGCTATGATGCACACTGACCACCAGGGGGAAGACGCTCAATGCAGGAGCTGCCGAGCTGCAGTGACTTGGCAACAGCAGTTCTTGGGTGACACAACCCAGAACCAGAGAGGAAGGAGCCCAACTCCTCATGGGGCACACATTCCACGTTTGGCCGTGCGTTATGTTGTTGCTGGGGCACTGTCAGCTCTAAATCTGGTTTACTGCACACTTGCGTTTGCGTTCCACATCCTGTATGACAGGAACTTTGCAGAGCTCCAGGGCATGTCCAGCCCATCTCACCCAGTCCTGCCCCGCTAGCCACCTTTTAATTAATTTCCTTTCAATGTGCATAAATCCATGCACTGGGTCACTAGTATAATGATAAAAGGGTCAATTCACCAAGGAAACATATATTCCTAAATGTATTTGCAATTAAAAATACCGATCTCACCCTACCTGGTTTGGTTCAGTGGATAGAGCATCGGCCTGTGAACTGAAGAGTCCCAGGTTCAATTCCTGTCAAGGGTACATGCCTTGGTTGCAAGCTTGATCCCTGGCCCTGGTCTGGGTGCATGCGGAAGGCAACCAATTGATGTGTCTCTCTCACATTGATGCTTCTCTCTCTGTTTCTACCCTTCCCTTCCACTCTCTCTAAAAATCAATGGAAAAATATCCTCGGGTGAGGATTCCCCCCACCACCACTACCAAAAAAAAGAACACTGTCTCAAAATGCTTGAAGCAGAAACTGACAAACTGAAAAAAGTAATAGAAGAAAAACCACAATTATGTTTGGAGACTTCAACAATCCTCTCTAGATAATAGATAAAATCAGTATGTGGAAAATCAGCAAAGGTACAGGAGCACTGAGCAACACCATCAACCAACTGAATCTAATTATATTTAGAAAACACTCAGTAACAGCAAAATAAACATTTTTTCAAGTACACATGGAAACATTTACCAATTATTTAGAAATAAGCCTAAACAAATTTAAAAGACTTGAAATCATGCAATAAGTTCTCAGACCATTATAGAATTAAACTAGAAATAAGTTAATAGAAAAATAATAACAGAAAAATCCTCCAAACACTTGGATATTAAACATACTTTTAAATCATTTATGGTTCAAAGAGAATGTCTCAAGGGAAATATTTTTTTTAATTTAAGCTGAATTAACATGAAAATAAAATATTAAAATTTGTAGAATGTCTCTAAAGCAGTGCTAGAGGGACATTTATAGCATTTAATGCTTACATTAGAAGAAAAAGAGGTTTTAAATAGACAATCTGAGATTCCACCTTAAGTAAATAGAAAAGGATAGCAAAATAAAGCCAAAGCAAGCCAAAGGAAGGAAACAGTAAAAAGTAGTTAATCATAGAAATTTAAACAGAAAAAGAGTAGAGAAAATTTAAGTAAAATTGATTAACCTCTAGCAAAACACAATGAAAAAAGAAAGAAAATACAAATTATCAATACCAAAAATGAAAGAAGGGATATCACTACAGACCACACAGACATCAAAATGATAATAACAGAATACTAACAACAACCTAAATAGATACTTTTCAAAAGAAGACAGAAGGAAGGCGAAGAGACATATGAAAACATGCTCAAAGTCACTAATCATCCAAGAGATGCAAATCAAAATGACAATGCGGTACCACCTCACACCTATCAGAATGGCTATCATCAAATCAACAAATGACAAATGCTGGCGAGGATGTGGAGAAAAAGGAACACTCGTGCACTGCTGGTGGGAATGCAGACTGGTGCAGCCACTGTGGAGAACAGTATGGCGTTTCCTCAAAAAACTAAAAATGGAACTCCCATTTGACCCAGTGATCCCACTTCTAGGAATATATCCCAAGAAAGCAGAAACACCAATTAGAAAGGATATATGCACCCCTATGTTCATAGCAGCACAATTCACCATAGCTAAGATTTGGAAACAGCCTAAGTGCCCATCAGATGATGAGTGGATTAAAAAACTGTGGTACATCTACACGATGGAATACTATGCTGCAGTAAAAAAGAAGGAGTTCTTACCATTTGCAACAGCATGGATGGAACTGGAGAGCATTATGCTAAGTGAAATAATCCAGTCAGAGAAAGATAAATATCACATGATCTCATTCATTTGTGGAATATAATGAACAACATAAACTGATTAACAAAAACAGATCCAGAGACAGAGAAACATCGATCAGACCATCAAACCTCAGAGGGAAGGTGGGGAGGGTGGGGGTAAGGGGGAGAGATCAACCAAAGGACTTATATGTGTGCATATAGGCCTAACCAATGGACACAGACAACAGGGGGATGAGGGCATGAGTGGAGGGGTATGGGGGGTAATGTGGGGATAAGGACACATATGTAATAACTTAATCAATAAAGAAATTTTTAAAAAAAGAATACTAACAACTCCACACACATAAATTTGACAACTGAAATGAAATGGACAAATTTCTCAAAAAATATAAATAACAAAAATCACCCATGATGAAATAGTTAACCTGAATGGTTTTATAACTACTAAAACATTAATTAATAGCAAAATACATTTCAAAAAAAGAAAATTATCTTCAGGCCCACATGTCTCACATGTTCATTGCAGCATTATTTATAATAGCCAAGATATGGAAACAATCTAAGTGTCATAAAAATGTGGTCTATATACAACAGAATACTACTCAGCCATAAAACAGAATGGAATCTTGCCATTTGCAACAACATAGATGGACCTTGAGGTCATTGTGCTAAGTGAAATAAGTCAGACAGAAAAAGACAAAAAGACCATATGATGTAATCTACACGTGGAATCTAAAATACAAAACTAAGCAACAACAACAAAAACCAAGCTTACACATACAGAGAACAGATCGGTGGCTGCCGGAGGGGAGGAAGGGGTGAAAGAGTGGAGGAAATGGGTGAATGGGCCAAAACTTGCAGTTATTAAATAACTAAGTCATAGGGTTATAATGTACAGCATGGTGCTATAGTTAGTACTACTGCATTGTATACTTGAAAATTGCTAAGAGAGTAAATCTTAAAAGTTCTCATCACAAGAAAAAAATTTGTAGCTATGACAAATTGTAACTAGACATAATGTGGTGATCATTTCACAGTGTATACAAATCATTATGTTGTACATCTAAAACTAATATAATGTTACATGTGAATTACACCTCAATAAAAATAAATGTATTAACTACAAAGGAAAAATAAATTGCTCAAATTCTATAGATCTCTCTTAGAAAATAGAAGATCAGAGAACACTTTCCACCACATTTCATGAGGCCAGAGGCCATTAGCCTGATACCAAAAACCAGATAATGAGAGTTAAAAATAAATAAAAGGAAAATTAAATTAAAAACCAATATCCCTCATGAACGTAGATATAAAGATCCTCAACAAAATGTCAGTAAATTGAATCCAGCAGCACATAAAAAGAATCATGCACCACAACCAAGTGGGGTTTATTCAGAAAATGAAAGAACGGTTCATATCTAAAACGTAATTATATAATCCACCATGTTAACTTCCTAAAGAAAAAAATACCACATGATCTTATCAATTGGTGAAAAAAAGGCACATAAAAAAACATCTATAATGATAAACTAGAAACGCAAAGGAAATTCCTCAACCTAATAAAAGGCATCGACAAAAAGGCCTACAGCTAACATCATAGTTAATGATATAAGCTGATTGTTTCATCCCTAACCTGGGGAACAAGGCGAGGATGCCCACTCTCTCTGGTCCTATTCAATATCAGGAAGTCTTAGCCAGTACAATGGGCAAGAAATAGGAATAAAAGACATAACAAATAGAAAGGAATAAATAAAACTGCTCCTATTCATAGATGACATGATTGTCTACGTAGAAAAACCTAGGCAAACTGGAAACAAATAAAGAATTAATAAATTAGTTAGCAAGGCCTCAGGAGATAAGGTCATCTCACCAAGATCAATCATATTCCTATACATTACAATGAACATTGAAAACAAAAATTTAACTATACAGTACCATGTGCAACAGCTACAAAAATAAAATATTTAAGCATAAAGCTAGCAAAATATGTACAGGATCTAATTTTGGGGAGCAGTGCAACCATCTGTACCCTGATTTCAGGAGTGTTACATGAATTTTTATATGTGTTAAAATCCATGGAACTATACATACAAAAAGTACATTTTACTGTTTATTAATTTAAAAAATAATTTTTTAAAGCAAAAATAAGAACATTCAGAAGTAAGAACATGCATCATTTTGACCAAATTCCTTGGGGTTTGATACCTGTATTACAGTGACAATGCTGTGAGTGTCCAGAATCAAAATGCAGCTTTGGATACAAGTTCATGATAATGTGGACATGAACTTGACTGAGTTTTATTTACTGGCCTGGGATAAGGAAGCAGATCACAATCTTCACTTGGTATTTGTTTACCTTAGAGAATTTTATAGCAGAGTGTAATTTATCACAAGGAAGATTGGCTGTCTAGAGACATTTATGAGGCTACTCCTTGATAATATGATGGGCCAAATCAAATTGGATTTTATGATCAATACTTTTCATAATAAAGAGACAGAAGCCAGGTTGGCTAAAAGAGTCAGTCTTCCTTAATCTACTAAATTTTATTTGCTATGTCTTCTTCTCCAAGAACTGCTTGTTTATTAATAGACATCTATAATACAAATGGCCAGAAACTCCCTGTCCAGATATCAACTACAGCCCACTGTCCCCATTAGCAATTTTACTATGCCAGAATTTAATTGGATTTGAGAGCTATATTTGCCAACTTTTTCTAAATACAGTGCTTTCAAGCTTTATACAGAATATGATATTTGGGCACTTAATACTTTACTCAACTTGCTTGAAAATCACTGACAGGTGTAGGAGAAAAATCTCTGAGCAGGGCAAAAGCAAATTGAAAAGACTTTAGAATAGTATCATTTCCAGAGACATTCACTCATGCATTTATTAATTCATTTATTTACTCAACAAATAGTTACAGAGTACTAACTGTGTGTTAGTGAGAATGCTGATGAATAAGACAGACAAGGTTCCTGCTCACAGAGCTTGCAATTCAGAGGGGAGGAGGGAGAACAAATATAATCAAGTCAATACCAATAAATAAGATATTCACAGCTTATACAAGGCATTAGAAAGGCAAGGCCAGGAGAAATGATGAGAGAGTGATGGGGGGAGGCCTTCAGGGGGATGGTCAGAAAAGGCCCATTAGCAAGGTAAGATCTGAGCCTCGTGGAGACCTGAAGGAGGAGAATAAGGTGGCTGTGAGGAAATGAAGGGATGGGATTCCTAAATGGGGAATGAAATGACTGGAGGCAGGAGAGAGTTGAGTGTATTTAGTAACAGAAAGGCCATTGTGGTCGGGGAGCAGTGAGTGAGAGGGAGGCATGGTTTGGAACGATATCAGAAAAGCGCAGTAGCCAAATCAGGCATGACTTTATATGTCAAGGTTAAGAGTTCAAATTTTGTTCTAAGAAATAGGAAGCTATTAAGGAATTTTCAGCAGGGAAATGCCCTATTTGGTTTGAGGGGTGTTTTGTTTGGTTTTAAATCACTCTAGTTGGTACCTAGAGAATGGGTTGAAAGGGTCAAGGGTGGACCCAAGGATACTGGTTATCCATCTAAGGCAGTGGTCGGCAAACTGCGGCTCAGCAAACCACAGCTCGCGAGCCACATGCGGCTCTTTGACCCCTTGAGTATGGCTCTTCCACAAAATACCTACTTCTGCACATGGGCCACGACGTTTCAATCGCACTGTACGTGCGCACCCGCACCTGGTATTTTGTGGAAGAGCCACACTCAAGGGGCCAAAGAGCTGCATGTGGCTCGCGAGCCGCAGTTTGCCGATCACAGATCTAAGGTGATAAGTAGGATGTAGAAATTCAGGTAAAAGATTATGATGACTTGGACCTAGGTCAGTGATGGCGAACCTATGATACGCGTGTCAGAGGTGACAGGCGAGCTCATTTTTTTGGTTGATTTTTGTTTGTTAAATGGCATTTAAATATATAAAATAAATATCAAAAATATAAATCTTTGTTTTACTGTGGTTGCAAATATTAAAAAATTTCTGTATGTGACACGGCACCAGAGTTAAGTTAGGGGTTTTTCAAAATGCTGACATGCCGAGCTCAAAAGGTTCGCCATCACTGATCTAGGTGGTAATGGTAATGCAGATGGCGAGAAGTACAAGATTTTAAATCTACTTTGGATATGGAGTCAACAAAATTTGCTGATTGGTTGCATGTGGGGAGGTTTGAAGGAAAGGGGAAACTCAAGTATAACTCCTATACTTTTGGCTTGAGAAAGGGAGAATTTGGTAATGCCATTTTTTGAGAAAATTAATACTGGTGCAAGGTTAGGTTTGTGAGAGGGCACAAACTATTTTAAACACATGGAGTTTGAGAAATCAGATATTCAAATGGGAAGAAATGGTATGTAAATGGGTAAGTGAGAAAGGAGTGCAGGGAATAGGTCTAAATTAGACCTAACCAGGGAATGTATTAAAACCTTGGGAAAGAGGATGAGTGAAAAGGAAAAGAACTCAGAGCAGAACTCCAGGGTGTGCCAACATTTGGAAATTAGGGAGAGGAGGAGAAACCAGCAAAGGAGGCTGAGACAGACTGGCCAGTGATGCCAAAAAGAACAGGCAAAGTCAGTGATTTGGAAGCTGAGTGGTGAAGTGTTGGTAAATGGAGAGGATGGTGTTCAGCCAGCTGATGACTACATTGATGCTGCTCAGAGGTCAAATCGGAAGGGGTCAGAGAGCAGCCCTTTGGATTGGCAACATGGGAGACATTGATACACTTAAGGAGCACAGTTTTAGTGAAAGGAAACCAGCTTTAGTGGGGTGCTGGGGCAGAAACTTGATCAGGATTAAAGTGCAAATGAGAGGTAAAGAAGCAGAGGCAGTGAGTGTAGGTAATGCATTCCAAATGTTCAGCTGTTCAGGGGAGCAGATAAGTGGGGTCAAGGTAAAGTTCCTCAACATGGCAGATCTTAGAGAATATTTACATACGGATGGAAGTTGTCAGCCAAGAGGGAGAAAGGATGGATGCAAAGGAGTGAGCAGAGGTGTGGAGAAAGAGGCAGGTGATCTTTGTTAGGAGGGAAGGTAGAGATGGGTAGATGTGCCTAGTTAATCCTTGCAAGGTGATAATTAGCATGTAGTGCCTATAACAAGCTTAAAAGACTACAAGTAAGACCCAGTCCAGAGAGGCCCAGCTACCCTGCCATTGTGATATCATGAGAGTAGCTGGCCCCAAAAGCCCAGCATAACTCCCTCCAAAGAAATTGGGTAAGGAGGAAGCCACATTTGAGAAAATCTGTAATTGTTGCTGCCCCACTGTGTATTCTGTTCCATGCAATGGGTCAGTAAACTGATCAGTAAACTGATTTTATGCTATTAATAACCTGTTATCAGAGATATTTTTTCCACCTAAAATCAAAGCCATCCTGTAACCTACCCTTACCCATGAAATCTATCATCAATGCAAGAACACTTACAAGAGTAGGAATGTTGTGTTTCATGGGTGGTATAACATGGGCTAGCTTGGCTATGAGATATGCTGAGATCACTATGGTAGACATACTTGAAACTGGGACAGAAGTTTCCTACACAGACAGGATAACCAGGGAAAACAGGTTACAGCTTCCTAGACACCCAGCTCCATTTCGGTAACTAAAGGATTATCCCTTCACTCAGCAGATTAAATCCATGCATCACCTCCGGGAGACATTCACTCTGATAGAATTGTGAAGTTGGCTCCCATAGGCCATGTTCAATTACTAGTACACAATGACCACACCTGCAGGATGGATGCCACAGGGTCCTCAGGTCAGCAGGGCTGCAGTAAACAGGAACTGATATAAACAGAGAGCACAGACTGCCAGGATCCAGGATTATCCAGTCACTTCCATGAAATCCTATGAGGTCTGGGTAGTGAATACAGGCAATAAATTTAAGCTTGCTGGGCAATCCTTCTGACTCTGAAGATTTTTTTTATCCCCCATCCTTCATCCACAGTTAAGCTTTAATAAGAATATGCTTTTATTTAGTGAATTTAGAGTTACCTTTTTTTGGAGATCTAGGTGGTCTTTTCTACCAAATTAAAAATAAGCATTCTTATCCTATATAATAAAAGCCCAGCGACCAAGACAGCAGAACGACCAGAATGACCAGAGACCACAACGACCACGGCCCTTCGCCCCGGCCAGCACCGCCCCCCAGTGGGGATCCCCATCCCAATCTGGGGCCCCCATCAGGGCAGGCCAGCTGGCCCCTACCCGTGCACCGGGCCTCTATCCTATATAATAAAAGGGTAATATGCAAATTGACCCTAATAGCGGAATGACCAAAATGACCTCAACCAGTCACTATGAGGCATACTGACCACCCCTCGGTCCCTTTTCCTGGCTGGCAGGCTCCGATCGCCAGATGGCAAACAGGGAACCGGGGGTGGTTGGTAAGGGATGCAGGTGGTGCCAGGCCAAGGCCCCCACACCACCAGTCGCCCCACACACAGAGGGCAACCCATGGCGGGGGCAGGCCTGGCAGGAACGGCCGACCTCTTGGTCCCTTCCCCCGGCCATCAGGCTCCAGTTGCCCAATGGCGAATGAGGAACTGGGGTGGGTGGCAGTGGGGAGCGGGGCCGGCTATGGGCATCCGGGAAAGATGGCCCTGATCACAGGCCAGGCCTAGGGACTGTACCCGTGCATGAATTTCGTGCACCTGGCCTCTAGTTTTACCATAAAAATGTACACACACACACACACACACACACACGTGTAATGTCCTAAAAATAGACCAGAACATATTCTAATATAGGTTGTAGGAATAGAGTAGGAAGCTATCATGCAACCAAATCTCTTAAAGAGAAACCTTAAGAAAATTCTGCAACCTCATGAGAATATCTCCAGAGGCACACCCATGATGGGATGCAACACAATTATTAGCACTTAGCAGAGTCGGCCTCTCTAAGAACACAAACACAAACCCCAAGGTTAAACACTGGTTCACAATAGGGCAATCTTAGGAGCCACCAGACATCTTCCATCGGCTTCAGAGCTGAAACTATCACCGAATACATCCTCTGAGGCACCACACTGCTCATGCTCAGAAATTCTAAATGTTCTTAGGGGCCTCAGTGTGACATCAAGCTCCATCCCTACCTGGATGAGACTAAGAACAACTGTTCACAGAACCTGCTACAGATCTCACTGTGTTTGCTCAACTCTCCTAAGGGTTATCTTCACATTTCATTGCTGGTTGGTACATGATTCTTACTTGGTAAATTACTTATTTGAAAATAATGTCCCAAAAGTTTCTTTTTTCCCTCCCTGGAAATCTATCAATGGCAGTTTATCTCCAAGAGTCTTTGTCCATTTCTCTCTCACACAAACTGAAGACTTACTGAGAGATACAGAAGGAACATTTTCTTAAATAAATCTTGAACTTACCACAGGCCACCTAAGTGATAAGTTGTAGTTGTTAAATATAATTTTTTCAAATTGCCTGACATTTTACTGAATTGGGGTCATTCATGTTCAACTTTCCCTGGACTTTAGATTCAAATGAAGGAGGATGTGATAGTGGGATAAGAGCAAGAGGGAAGCTTTGAAAAATATACTTTACCCATGAAGACACTGTTCCATTCCCCTGGGAAAACATGAAACTAGGAGTTGAAGATGCAGACTTACAGGTATAGCAATGACTGAAAATTAGGGAGTGGTGCCCTGGCTGGTGTTTCTCAGTGGTTAGAATATCAATCATCACACCAAAGGGCCATGAGTTCAATTTCTGGTCAAGGGCACATACCTGGGTTGCAGATTCATCCCAGCCCGGTCAGCGTATGTGCAGGAGGCAACCAATGGATGTATCACTCTCACATCGATGTCTGTGTGTGTGTGTGTGTGTGTGTGTGTGTGTGTGTGTGTGTGTGTCACTCTCTCTCTTTTCCCCTTTGCTCCATCCCTTTCACTCTCTCTAAAAATCAATGGGAAAAAAATATCCTTGGATGAGGATTAACAAACAAACAAAAAAAATGAGCCCAGCCAGTGTGGCTCAGTGGTTGAGCATTGACATATGAACCAGGAGGTCATGGTTTGATTCTGGGTTTGATCCCCAATAGAAGGCATGCAGGAGGCAGCTGATCAATAAATCTCTCTCCTTGTTGATGTTTCTCTCCCTTCCTCTCTGAATCAATAAAAAAATATTTTTCAAATGAAAATTAGGGAATGAAGTGGAAATCAGATCAAGTGTGCTGCTGACCATGGTCCTGAGAAATATTTGCCTACTAGGGCCTAGTTGCTTCTCCTAATCCTGAGATACTGTTGACTCTGATATACCTTTCTCAGGATGTCTGAATCAGGTGAGGAAAGAAGTGTTGGTGGGAAGAATGCAGGGAGGCGAGAGAGAGAGAGATGGGCAGGGGTTCTTGGAGAGACATAGAGAAAAAAAGGTTCTCTGGACAATATTTTCAATTACTAGTATCACCACACTTTAAAAAAATCAAACATTTGAAGATAACTAAGAAATTTTTTACCAGAAGATGCAGAGCTGTGCAACAGAAGACATGAACAAACAAGTAGGACCAGCTGACCAGCAGGACATCAGCTGCGTAGAATTGAAATGCCACTGTGAATTAGTTTATACCAATATTCTCCTCTTACCCCGCTACATTATCTCCCTGGGGGTCCTATCCATGCCCATGTCATCAATACTATTTAATGCTGATGACTCCAACTTTCTAGTTCCACCTGCAATCTCTTCTTTGAGCTCCAGAACTTAATATCCAACCACTTCCCATCTCTATTTGGAGGACCCTAATAACATGCTCATGGGGAGAGAATAATTGCCAGTACAGGAAAAAAAGATTTCAACAGATAGATTATTAGACAGTCTGAACCAAGTGCCAACATTCAGGACAAAGGAATAAAATACTAACTGGGCAAGAGACTTGGACATCAGACATGGAGGCTTATTCAGAAAAGACAGCTGAGCAAGTGAGGAGCCTGGACCCCAGACAGAGGCATTTCCTGCTGCTGGTAACTGCAAAGGAAAGCAATTCTTTTCTGAATACCTTGCGGAAATCATTGTTGACCATGTATCTGTCCTTCCAGTCACATCTGTATCCATGAATACGAACACTGTCCAATAATCATAAATCATAAATAAGGTTCTCAAATCAGAAACTCAAAGGTGGAAGGAAACTCCCATATATGCTTATAAATCCAGAGTCAGCAGGGTCCACAGCCTCAGAATTCCAGAACCAAGGCTTGAAGAATATCTTAGAGGAAGTAAAAGTATTACCATACACACTGGGTAATAAACATATGGAATTCTTAGCTCTAGAGATAACAGAAGCTAAAAACATAAATCAGGTTGAAAATTATTTGAATTCTTTCCTTGGTGGAGACACCATTGCCTATTAGCAGGGAACTTTTATTTGGGGAGAACATAACTAGTTTTATACACCTGAAGTCCTGGAGAGATTTGTAAATATGATCCTGAAGTCACTTTCTGCCTAAATTCATCTCCTGGAAAAGGCAGGCCCTCCCAAGCCTCAGATGAATCCATAGGTAAGACAAGACTGCCCACGGGTTATAGAATATGGAGCTGATAGCGAGCTGAATGTCAACCTCTTGGACTAAAATCACAACTGAGATAACCAGAACGGCACATATGCAGTAACACAATGACATTTAGTGACAAAAGGACAGAATGAGCAAGTCCAAGAGAGAGGAAGGAGGTGGATGCTGGGGAGATATCTCGAGATACAAATATAGGAACTTGTCTAGGGAGCAAGGACCTGGCCGGGGCTGAGGAGCAGGCTGTTGTGGGCACAAAGCATGGTCAACGTTCAGAGAAAACGCCTGCCAGGGGACCAGTGACCTTCCCATATACTTTTTGGACCTTGGAAGATGAAATGCAACACACACACACACTACAACACCCTCTGGAAACACACAGTAGTATGAAAGGGTAAAGAGGGCCATGAGAAGATATGTGTACACACACACACACACACACACACACACACACACACACACACACGCACACACACACACGCGTGCTCCCATGATGTCTTTATTACTGCCAAAAGCCAAGAGAGGAGGAGGGAAAGGACCCTTTGAACAAGGACTAAACAAAGTTTTTAACAATATGTCATGCACATGAGACTTTCATGAGTCACAAATTCCAGTGGGTATTCTTTTTTCTCTTAATTTTCCAGTTTGTTCTATTTTGCAAATATTTGTACTCAAATGATAATGTGACTTTTGTTGCACAGCCACAGTGAGTCCCTCCTGAAGAGCTTTACTCTGAGCCAGAAGACATCTGCTAAATTGAGATTCACAAAGAACTTAATAAATACATAAGTAGATGAGCTCTGAATATTATATTCTGAGCATCCACTTCCTCATGTACTTGCAAATTATACACCAGCATGCAAAGCATCTCAAAAGAGCAGTGCATAAATCTCTTTAGAATCTCTTCCTTCTGAGCACCTTGGAGATGCTCTTTCATCCAAAGCTGTTAATTAGGGAGGCTAAACATTGCCTTCCTCATATGCAGGCTTTGTCTCTACAGGCTATTGATGCAGAATGTGGGGAAAGAATAAGTAAGTGCATTTGAGGATTGTGACAATTGATGATTGACATCGAGGATCCATAATATGTGCATTCCAGACGCGGATTTCAGTCAAGTTTAACAATGGACAGGATACACTACAGTGCGAGCCAAAATCCTTGGGAACATCCTATGCCTGGGGAGCAGACTGTTTTACGATTTTCAGGCTCATAAGTGACTCAAAATTGGCCTCATTGCTTTGCTTTTGAAACCGTTACTTGGCGCTGTCGCGGTGACAAACCAATGGTCTAAAAGGCAATTAGCTGTTATGCATCCTTGTTAAGCAACAGCCTGCTTGCCCCTGGCACTGCGTGTGAGATGCAGTTAAGGTGGCACGCCTAGCTGTCAGGCAGGTCCCAGTTCAGATGAAATGAGAAGCTCACTACAAACGGGCAGACTCCAAAAACTATTTTTAAAAAATAAAAAAACCCAAACACATTTTCTGCCAAATTAAAGAGAAGTTTTATCACATGATAAACGGTGTTGAAGGGGTTATGGACTTCCTCTGAAACTGTGTGATATTTTAATAATATTCATCACTTATCTCCTGTGGATAGAAAGGTAGAGAGGATCAGAAAGGCACGGTGTATAAATTGGTTTCTGCAGCCTTTGATAAAAACTACTTGCATTATCTCATTATAGTGGCCGTTGAATTCTGACTGAGGACATTATTTGGCTCTCCAAAACTGACGGCATCTCTCCTTAGGGGAAGAGCCATGATGTGGAAAACTTTGCACTCCCTGCCCTGCCCTTGTAAATTCAAGTCCTGGCAAGAGGGAAGACATCAGTTTCGCCATCTATCTGCAAATGCAGGAGTGTGATGATAATAATGACTGATTCCTTCTCACTCGGCAGGGGTGCTCTATTGATTCTGAGAGCCAGGGTCTCAAACGTAAATGAGGTAAGTGTCCGGGGGTCCCATCCCCTGCCTCGGGTGCTACCTCTCCCAGCTGGCTCCCAGTCACCCACAGGAAAATCCTAGTCGCTTCCTCAATTTCTTTTCACAGTAAACTGGCTTCTGAGATAGTGAGCCCTCTTTTCTGAGATAGTGAGCCCTGGTCTCTTTAGGACTTGGATTTGCAGTGTGGGATATGCATGTCTGGGACCTATGGTAGATTGTTTGCATTAACAGCCAGCCCCAGTGAATGGCCTCTCTACGTCCATGCATTTTGTCCTATAGCTTTGCAGGCTTTGTCCACTATGACTCTGGACCAATGGGACAGTAGCTAACCTGACACAGAGATTTTACAAAGTGTTTGAGTCTTTCTGCTTCCTCTCTTGTTTCTCTGGGATTGGCCTGAGAGCATGCCCCAGCTAGCCCGCCGGGGGATGTGTGAGACATGTGCACGTGACACACCCACGAAGGAGATTTCAGCAGTCCCAGCTGTAGCCACACTGGCTTCATCCAACTCACCAGTCGACAGATAAATGAGTGAGCCTAGCTAACCCATAGACTCATGGGGAATAATAAACAGCTGTTGTGTGAAGCCACTCATTTGAGGACGTTTTGTTACACACTATTATATTGGTCATAGGTAACTGATACAGGGCCAGAGCCATATTTTTAAGGCAACAGGGGAGAATTTGAGTGCTACTATCAGTCATCCTGCTTCTCTATTCTTTCCTATGCAGTCTTTCCTTAAAATACATGTTAAACAAAACTTTAAGAATCACTTTGCAAGAGCACCCACAGTTTGGGGGGCATCACAGACAAGAGGTGAAGTGGGAGCTCAGGAACTGGGTGCTTGTGAACAGGCCTGGGCAGGCGGGTGCAAGGACAGATGGGACTCAAGAGCCCAAGATACAGACTCAGCATACAGCTGAGTGCCCAGCTATTTGCTGGCTCTGGGCGGTTCAGCAGCTTCAAGATGCCGGCTCTATCTCATCTCCATCTTCCCTGAAAGAAACATCACAGAGTCTCCGAAGGAATCTCAAAGGTCACCTGGTATGCTCACTCCTGATGCCTGATAAATGTGAGTTGTCACCTTGCCTGGTTTATTGTAAGCTGAACAAATGACTGGTTGGGAGTGGCGTTACATGATTGACGATGGCTGGGAACATTTAGGCAAGTCTGAGAGCTAGAAACGGCCTCAGTGAGTTCAGGTTTCCTCCCTGGAGCACAAACCAGGCCAGAGCCTTCGACTTCCCTAAAGCCTTTCACCCACACACGAAGACCAGAACCTGAAGCAAACATAAACTGGGTTTAATTAAACAGAATTTCACGAGATCCCGAGTCAAACATCAATGTAGTGAGTGCCTGGTTTTGTGCTCTCTGCTGGACACGACACAGTCCTTCTACCTTCAAAAGTCTTAAAACTGGGCAAAGTAAGATGAGTGTACTGGGAATGCTAGCATGCTGATGAGGACTATATCACTGTAATTATTATATGTTCGCAAGTATGCAGATTCTCCTCATTCCACACACAAGGAAGGATTATCCTTCTCCACCCCCTGGAGGAGAAGTGTGGTCATGTATTCGTTTTGAAAGGCAATGGAATGTGAATGAAAGCGATGGGTGTTATTTTCGGTAAAGGCTTTTAATTACTGGTGCTCAACGCCAACCTCCCTCCCTTGTGGCATCCATCATGGACGTACGTGTCCGGATAGAGCCTCTGCCAGCCCAGACCCTCAGAGACTACACAGAGGCTCCCTGCCAACTTACACAGGAGGTGTAGTGTGAATGAGAAAAACATTTTGTTGTGTAAAACCACAGAGGTTGGGAGGTTGTTTGTTACTCAAGAGTAACTTTGCTAATCCTGACTGACACAATACTCATCTTCTAAAAGTTTAGCACCTTAACTGTCAGCCTAAGAGAGGAGAAATCAATGTGGATTAGAATATTCTGGAAAGACAGTTGTGTCTTAAAAGGTAATGCAAGGGATAAAAGGAGTGGGAAGAGAATTAAAGGCAGAAAATAAAACAAAAATAACACACAAATACATAAAAATAGGGAAGTATTTATTTTTGTCTTTATTATGGGACTTAATATTGTTATTGTGTATTTGGTGGACTCCTTGAGGGGGAGACCTGGCCTTCCCATCTGGACGCCCCCAGGTTCTTGCAACAATGATTCTCAGGTAATGTTTGCTAAATGAATTAGTAGTGTATTGATGGTGAATCTGAGTCAATCAATAGGTAGAAAATTAGATTTGATTGGCAAAAAGCACCACTTCACTATCAGGGACAATAGCTATACAGCAGGAATGTCAATGCTGAACATCTTTATCTTGGACACACCTCAGTCTCCTCATCTATAAAATGGGGGCAGATGACCCAAGGTTTACTCTAGTCCTCACAGTCAGCATGTTATTATTTGTGTTGTTTTAATCTGAAAAATAGTTTGCTTTTCCCATTTAAATTTCAATCACTTCAATGTTCTAACCATGGCATTGGATTTTCTATAACATTGCTATTCTTTTAAAAGCTTTGGGGTATTATAAAATTCTATGCCAGCATAAAGCCAGGTTTCTTTAAAATGGAATAATATGAAGTTTTCAGGGGGGAAAAAAAGTTCAGCTAGCGGTAAATTTAATCCAGGTCCAAATTGCTTCAAGGCATGTACAATTTGCTCAGGAATTCTATTCTTCGTGAAGTAATTGGGGTGGCATGGGGGATGGGGAGGAGAGAATAGGATGACCTCTATATTGGTAATAAATACCAATAGTTAGCTACATCTGTGGCAACTAAAATTTTTATAACTATTCATGCATGACTTCAGTCATTTAAAAAATGTAAAGAAAGAAAATATATATTTTCCTCTAAAATTTAACAAAGGTTTATTTTTAAAATCCTTCTCCTATCCTTTTTGTGTGTGAGGTTTTTTTCTTAAATATATTTAGATTTCAGTGCTGGTTTCATTAGGTGACCTTCACTACACCTCACACCCCTTTTAAAATACATATCAGGACTTCCTGGTCAGGAGCACCCCACCACTCACATTTCAGTCCTCCCTAGGCAGGCGCCCTCTCCTCAGATGTGCCAGCCCCTGATTGGACCATCCAAGAGCTTAGTGCTGTGGAGGCAGAGCAGACCCAGTGGGCCTGAGACATGAGTCATTCAACCTTCCACGCCCGGGAGTGTTATCCTGCCCTGGGCATCCTGCTCTCGGGAGGGAGGCCTCACACTGGGGTGTACTGTCTGAACTGTCTGTGATTAGGCCGGGACAGCCCTCATCCCGGGTAATATAATCAAGCTGTTAATCAATGGGGATGACGACTATGCTTATTAGACGATAACTGGGCACTCAGGACGGTATTAGCAGCAAGGCCCACACAGTGGGCCTTAGGCCTCCCAGAAGGAGGTTAATTCAGGATAAAAACACTCACTAAGAACTTCCTTGCTTTGGAAAAAAATTTTTAATAACAATCTTATTTATGGATAAAGATGATAAGGCAGGGAGGGAAAGAGGACTTCTGAACAGCAATTTCAGATTCAATGCACTTGGACTAATGGGCTCTGCTAGCCTGTTCCAATCCCAGTCAATGCCCCACTCATCTGACTATTTTTACAATGAAAACAGAAGAAACTCAAGACAAGTTTCTCCTACTATGGAAATATCCAAATATATATCCCACATCATCTTGAAGAGGCTCCGTATGGGGATGCGGGGGGCAGGGAGTTCACCTGGGCTAATTACATATGGTCGGTTGGAATGATTTTCCTTTTATTTGCACCATCTTGGAAGAGCTCAGGGAAGACAGGCCACAGATTTCCCCTCTGGTTTCAACAAGCCTATGGACTCCTCTGTGCCCACTGCACAGGCAAGCGTGTGCCGTTGGCCTCCCAGGGCGTGCGGTGTGGTGTGTGTGGTCTATGCTTCTCCAGCTGCATGGGTGTCTCTGATAATCTGCTCCTCACTTCCTGAGAAGCTTCTCAGACACAATAAGATAACAGAAAAGTGACCAATGCACAAGCTCCCAAATATTTCTTCCCACACGAAGCCTCAATTCTCCACAGTGGCACAGCTGCACAATGGCACCAATAGAACGTATGTCACTGTACATGCACCTGTCAAATCAAGGAGTTCTAGGTGCATAAAGCAAGGCATTCAACTGGAACCCCCGAGGGAAGATCCCTGCCATGTCCCTTTTCCCTTTTATTTTCACACCACATTAGGGCTCCTGTGATGTGAGGGTTGATCCTTAGTCTTTTACAATTACCTCTGAAAATCTCTTGAGTCCATCCACTTCTTTCCACCTTCATAGCCACCAACTTAGTCCAAGCTGTCATCATTTCCCACCTGGGCTATTTCAACAGTCCTGAAACCTGCCCTTCTAGCAGCTTCCACGTTGCATGCAGAGCAACCTGGTTCTCTTTTTTATGGAGGTAAAATTCATATAACATAAAATTACCCGTCTTAAAGTGTACAGCACATTGGCATTTAGTTTCCTTACAACACTATGCATGCACCACCTGCATCAAGTTCCAAAACCTTCCCATCATCCCCAAAGGAAGCTCCAACCCATGAATGTGATATATATATCACATACACACACACACGTGCACACACACACACACACCTGATCATGACCTCACTCCCTTGACAGAAGGGGAAAAACTGGGAAGGCCAAAGAGACCTGAGGCTAAAACAACCTGTCAATTCTGCTGGTGGCAGAAGTCCATCAAAGCAGCTGGGGGTGGTATTATGAAAATAAAGTTTCATTTCCAAACACTCCCATGACGCTTGCAGAAGTCTGGCCAGCCTAAAGCTGTTGAGCCTCATAGTTCCTGGGGGTGGGGGAGAAACAGTTCTTCTCAAACGCCAGTCTTCCAGCCAAGGCCATCAGGAGCCGCCACTTCGAAGACAGACGTTAGGGATCTGCCTTTTCACTCCAGGGCTCTCACCAGCCAAAAGAACATGGGCCAGTAGGACAGACTCTGGTTTCTGTCTTTGGACCTGTCAGAATACCTGTCAGCTGCAGAGCAAACCAAACATGGAGAGGGACCTGTGCTTCAGTGGATTTTTAGATGCAAATTCACCCAGACTCTGACTGTATGCCAGTGTGATAAACACTTTTATGCTAATTCCAAGCCAGACCAGTGCAGGCATTTTGTGCCTTAGAAGGTATCATTTTTCAACTCTTATCAGTATGTAAATTAGATTGGACTCTGGCCATCTGCTCCAAAGGCACAACCCTCCAAATTCAATTAACATAATTTTCATTCCAGTGTGACACTTCCGGTGGTGAGGGCTGGCCAGGTCCCTCGTGAGAACTGGGCTGGAGCTCCTCTCCTCCTGCACAACCAAGAGATGCTAGTCTTCCTAAGGTACCAGCTGCTAGAATCAAGCCACGGGGACCTGCGCCAGAAGATGCATTTTCTTGCTGCAAGTTCTTTAGAAATCACTAATGCCAACCCTGTTCGCGGATAAATCAGAAAACTGAACCCCAGTCGCAGAAACAGGACGGTTCCGATACAATGTTCAGCATGGGCTATCTGGACAGGACATGAAGGCCAGAGGCAGCTTCCCACCCACATGTAGTTATAAAATCAGAGAAACGTGTTTTACATGTACTCCTACTTCCTCTTTTATTCACCCTTTTTCTCTCGATGGTGCCATCGTCCCCCCACTACCAAAAGTCTATACCCTGGTGTCCCATCTTTGTCTTTTCTCTCAAACACTGCCTTAGAACCCAAATTTCTCCGTCCCTTCCTCTCCCCCTTCTCTCTGTTACTGATTGTTTAATCTGTTGATCTGTAGAATGCAATGGTCTCAAAAAAAAGATGCATGCACACTAACAATTTTTCATACAATTTTAGAGAGTTTTTCAGCCTCCAGAAGCCTGGTCCACCTACTGCAATTTAGCAATCGTGGAGGAAATTAGTCAGAAAATGTTGATTTTTGCACTGAAAAGGATCGCCCAACCAGGTTCCCCACAAAGCAGAGCCTGGGACTAAAGGCTTAAAAATAAGCACTTTCTCAGTGAGTGATCCCAGGGAGATGGGTGGAAAGGGGTGAAGGAAAGATGCTTTATGGAGTCTGCCAGCCTGAAGGGCGGAGCATGAACTGCTCTGGATGGCACAACCTGAGAGCCTGGCAGATATCTGAGGAATTCCCAGCTGAGGCATCAATAAAGAAGCTCTAAATAGGTGTTGAGAGAGGCAGGAGGTAAGCTTAGGTGAGGCACAGCTTGTTGCACCTGCAGGAAGCTCGTCATCTTTGAGGTTGAATATCCTTCTCATCCTAACTTATACAATGTCTATGGCAGATGTTACAGGCTGGCGAGGTGGTCTCAGGTCAGTCATTTAAACCCCAGCACCCCCACTGGCCTCCTCATCCCCACTTTGCCCACTCCCTCATTTCCAGATCATGGGAGGCCACTCAAAAACAGTGTCTGTTCATGACACTCACACGACCACTATGAATGATGCAAAATGTGCAGAGGAAGACTGTACAATAACATGGAATACATACATCAGAACTGTCACAGCATGTGATCTTATTTTTTTTTTAAATATATTTTTTTATTGATTTTTCACAGAGAGGAAGGGAGAGGGATAGAGAGTTGGAAACATCGATGAGAGAGAAACATCGATCCAGCTGCCTCCCTGCACACCCCCTACTGGGGATGTGCCTGCAACCAAGGTACATGCCCTTGACCGGAATCGAACCTGGGACCTTTCCGTCCGCAGGCGGACGCTCCATCCACTGAGCCAAACCGGTTAGGGCAATTTTTATCAAAGGAAAAGTAGGCGGGGTGCATGCAGAGAAAAATGGCTTCAAGTGTCTACACCATGGCAGGATTATGAGTGACCTTTTTCCTTGTGGTTGCTGAATTTTCTAAGTTTCCTACAATAAGCAGGGGAGAGAAAAGGGGAGGTCAAGAATGGTGAGAAAGATGTGATCCCAAAAAATCATCAGGAGGGGAAACCTGCCTTCAAAGGAACTTAGGGAGGGAGAAAGATCATGAATTCTGGAGTCATATAGGGTTCTAATCTTACCTATTAGCTACTGCTCCTTACGAAAAGTTACTCCACTCTTTCAACCTCAGCTTTTTAACAGTATAATGGGTAGAGAGAAACCGACCTTGGTGGGCTATTTTGAAGATTAGAATAATACCTAGATAAAGTAGGTCTTCCTGTACAACTCCTACTATGAATAATTGGAATTTACTGTTGTAATTTATAATTATAATAATAAGTAAGCTTGCCCTTGGCTGCATTCCAGATGGACTTTGCACATAATCACAAGTATTCACACATAGAGTGAGGGCAACATATAAACAGAGAGGGAGTCACAGTGCGATGAGTGGGTGGCAGGTGTGAATAGGGAGCTACAGGAGCACTGAAGAGGGGTTCCCTGGATGGGAGAGTCCGGGAAGGCTGTATGAAGCAGGTGAGGCTGTATCCCAGTCTTTAAGGAGGTTTGCCTTGGTAAAGAAGAGCAGGAAGGGCATTTTAGGGAGCCCAGTTTGTGCAGAGTCAGGGTTATGGAAGAGGCACAGTGTATCTGGGAAATGAAAAGACTTTCAATGGGACTGGGGGCATCTGTACCAGGAGAGGTAAGAACTGAAATCAGAGAACTGAGCCAGGTTATAATGGCCTTGCATTCCATGGTCACGAGTTGGGCAAGGTGGAGCTGGCACGGATCTTCAAGCAGATGAATGGCAAGATCAGGTTTATGCTTTCACTTGGATAGGAGGCTAGATGAAGTGAGGAAAGCCTTACGGTGGGATGATGAGAAAAGAAGCCGGTGTAATGCAGAAAAGAGATAATGAGGCCCCTAATAAAGACAAGACAGTGGCAATAAGAAGTGGGATTAGATTCAGAAGCTCTTTCTGTGGTAGAATTGAAAGGATTTGGAGATCAATGGGGACAGGGAGGGAGAGAGATGAATTCCAGATCACAGCCAGGTATCTAGCTCAAAAGACTGGATGGCTAACTTCACTAGAAGATAAGCAGGGAGGAGGGTATTTTGAAGGGAAGCTGAATCCAACTTGAGTTTGACATGTCTGAGGCATATGGATGACTTGTTTGGCAAAGGGCTAGAAATGTGGAGCAGTAGCTCAAGAGAGAAATTGGATGCAAATTCAGGAATCATTAACATGTGGGTTGCAATTGATGACCAGGGCAATTAGATAAGATGACAGAGGGGGAAATGGTAAATTGGAAAGAGGCCAGTGACCAGGGAGACCATCCATCCCAGTGTGCCCAGGGCAGCCTTGGTTTACATCTGTTGTTCCAACATAATTATCCATAGCAACCTGTTTAATCTCAAAAGTGTCCAGTTTGGGCAAGAAATTACATAGTCCCCTTACTACTAACCCAACTCAAACAAAGAACGAAGGAGATAGGAAGGGATAATTAAGAGGTGGGAGGAAACCAGAAGGGAGGGCATCTTTAACAATGTAGGGAATAGGCTCCTAATTAACAGTGTAAATTTCACGCTATCAAATAAAACACCCAACAAATTTTTTATTGGAACTTGATCATTTAAACTAAAGTCATCAATTTAAAAAAATAAATAAACATAAGAGACAAACCATGAAAATTCCCAAACAAAAGCAAAAGGAACAAGAACTAACTTTGCCATGTTTTAAACTGATTATAGAGGTGCAGCAATTAGAAAGTTTGGCACTGATGAATGAGTTGACAGAAACATCAATGAAATAGAATAAAGGGTGTAAACATAGATCCAAGCACATATGGGAGTTTAGTACATGATAGAGGTGACATTTCTAATGGATGAAGTTAAGGTATATTAATTATTAAATGATGTTGGGACAGTTGGCCAACCATCTGGAAGAAAAATAGGATAGATTTCTACACATTGCTCCCATTCCAAGTGGACAAAACATTAAACATTTTAAAAAGACATGGATCTTTTTTCCAAATCATCCTGGGACTGGTGATGGAGTTAAAAAGGCCTTTATCATTGTGACATGAAACCTCAAACCCATTAAGGAAAAATTGATAAATTCATCTCAATAAAAATTAGCATTTTATGCTATTCAGTGAGCCATGGCTGTGCCCTTTCCAACAAGATCAGCATCTCAGAAAATGTTGGAGGGTGGCTCTTCCTGCATGCTCTGTCTCATCATAGAGATGGAGCTGCTCCTTACATCTGCTCTTCCTGTATTCTGCAGAATTCTCTTTCCTTCTTACTGGACAATTCCTCATTACTCCAATCCTCTGTTATAGTTAATAATTCTCTGTATTACTTTTCCTGTTCAATTTTCTGTTTGCTTTCTGTCTCCTGATGGGATCCAGACCAATACTCTGGACTTTTGGATCTTCATAAGTATCAGCCTTGTATAAGGGCAAAATAAAGACATTTTCAGAAATCTAGCACTGCAGACAATTATTCGATATATTATTTGCAGTCATTATTTAACAATAGCCTTCAGCAAAACAACAAATAAAATATTAGAAAGAATAATACTAAATGATTTCTGAAGAAAAAGGAATACCACAAAAAACCAAGGAAAAACAAAATTTGGGATGACAACTTTGCAATCAACTTAGAAAGCAACTGGTCCTAGTTAAAATAAGAGGTCAGCCCTGGGCAGGTGGCTAAGTTAGTTGGAGCATCGTCTTGTGCATCAAAAGGTTGCAGGTTCAGTTCCTGGTCAGGGTACATACCTAGATTGCAGGCTCAATCATAGGTTGGGCATGTATAGGAGGCAACTAATCAGTGTTTCTCTCTCATTTCAATGTCTCTCTCTCTCCCCCTCCCTCTCTCTCTAAAAATCAATAACAGCATATCCTTGGATGAGAATTTTTAAAAATAATAAAAATTGCCTGGCTAGTGTGGCTCAGTGATTGAGCATCAACCCATGAACCAGGAGGTCACAGTATGATTCCCATTCAGGGCACATGCCTGGGTTTCAGGCTCAATCCCCTGTAGGGGGTGTGCAGGAGGCAGCCCATCAATGATTCTCTCTCATCATTGATGTTTCTATCCCTCTCTTACTCTCCCTTCCTCTCTTTAAAAGCAATAAAAAAATTTAAAATATATATAAAAAAATAAAATAAAAGGTCACAGGGCTCTGAAGATCTCCAAGAACAAGATGGTTCCATTTATGTTTAAGAACTTGGAAGCTCTTAAAGACATGTTTCTTCAGTCGACAGGAAAAAAAGAAAAAGAACTAGTAACTACAGGGGAAAGCAAACCAAAAATGGATGAATAAATAAATAAATGTACACAAAGCCTGTAAAAAAGCGGGGGTGGGGGGGTGGGGGGAGAATCACTTCAGATATAATGCAAACTAAAATGTGAGGGTAGGGGGAATGAGCAATTATAACAATGTAAGAAAAATTAATCCATTTGACTTAAAACATTTTCCTGTTTGTGGCATAGGATGACATTTCCTTCTCTAAAGCTTCATTCATGCAAGTTACTTCTCCCTGGGGATAATCTATCTATATAAAAGCCTAAGCGGCCATCACAACCGAACGGACAGCCGAACAGGCTGCATGGGGCAACCAGGCTGGCAGGGGGGTTAGTGAGGGATGACCAAACGATTGAGCAGCAGACTGTGTGGGGCAACCAGGTCGGCAGGGGGGCAGTTGGGGGCAACCAGGCTGGCAGGACGGGGGGCAGTTGGGGGCGATCAGGCTGGCAGGAGGGGGGGGCAGTTAGGGGCAATCAGGCAGGCAGGCAGGTGAGTGGTTAGGAGCCAGCGGTCCAGGATTGTGAGAGGGATGTCCGACTGCCGGTTTGGAGAGGGTGCAGGCTGGGCTGAGGGGACCCTTCCCACAGCCCCCATGCATGAATTTCATGCACCAGGCCTCTAGTAGTTACATAATGATAATATTACAAATGTTATTCATTGCATTTCAGCTTTCAGAATTTAGCTACAGACAAAGCAGAAAGCTTGGTTGCAATTATGCAACAGAATATACATGGAACTAATGTAAATCTTGACAATGTGAAAGCAATATCATGACTGACCAAAAGTTGGAGAGAGCAAAGGTGATGGAAGTGGAGGAAATTTGGGGTGTTCTATAAGCCTCATTTCACACAATAGGGAATTAATAAATACTGTCTAAAGTTGACAGCTCAAGAAATAAATGTATATGCGTGTATATAAACATGTATCTTAAAAACTATGGTGGTTGCCAAAATGATTACAAGGGGGAGAATTTCCACCTACCCACTTCTCCCACTCATGAGTAGGGAGACCATATAATTTAACATCCAAATGGGACACATAGGATAGTGAAATTGGGAACTAAAAATAATTAACAATTGTTCATCAAAAAGAATTTGCCAGACTGTCTGGGCAAACCAAAAGGTATGGTCATTCTACACATAAATCTGTAAAACTTCTTCCAGGGGGCTAGCTAAAGGTACAAAAAGGGAAATCACTTTTAGAGTAGGCCAAGTAACTTAATTATCTGGCTGGCAAAAATACAGAAGACAGATGTAAGTAAAAATCTGGGAAGACAAATACAGTCACATTTAAATGGGTATTCAGATCATGATAATGTGCATCCTTTCTAATCCCACGTGTAGGCAAAGAGGAAAGCATTGGCATTCATCTGCTTTTCAGTCAGGGTAAGAAATCTTCCCTTCTCCAACACAAAGGCAGAACTACCTCACACTGGTGTGCTGGGGGTTATTATGATGTCCTCTACATTTTTTCACTACTTCCAGAATCATATAGAACATACCAGAATGAATATCTTTAGCAAAAATTTACAGTGAGGACTGACATATTTTATGGTGATTTTCTGGGTCAGGTTGCTTCGAGTTTGCATGAATCACAGAATTGAATGAGCAAAATACATAGCAAGCAAGTCTATCTGAATTGAGAAGAAAGATTCCACATGACCTCAATACATGGTTGAGTTGGAGGCTTATCTCAGCTTCCAGACCCTAAGAGGCGTTGAAAACCTGCTCTTCTCCAGCTTTCCAGGTGCAGGAACTGTACCGACAGAGCACGTCCTCCAACTCCACTCTGTGCTGGAGTCCAGGCTGGCCCCTCAACTACCGAGAGTGGCACATAGAGCTTGTGCCAATGAGGGCAGGACAAGGGTAGGAGCCAGGCCCTTGTCACCCTGCAGGGCCACAAGGGGAGCTGTGGCCCTCGGGTCTGGTTAGAAACTCTTGAGTCCTTTATACACGGCTCTCAATCCTATAGTGACTCTAGTTGGGTGCATGTGAAAGAAGTAAAGGAACACGAAACATCCTGATCTTCTTTGTTTGGGCACAGACATTTCTCCATATTGGGGAGATTCATATCAAAGACATTGTCTGGATAGTTCCTTCTTGCCAGCAAGCTTAAGACCTGGAGGCTTCTCAGAATGAATTCCTTATTCTACTACCCGTTCCTGTTCTCTTTCTTGAACAGTAGCACCAATCCTTAGCTCCTGAGGGACCATGTCCTGATAGAAGAAGCAATTTTTCAGTGCTTTCTTTCTTTGAGCTAAAATAGCTGCAGACCAGAGCAAATAGCTTTGCCAGTGGAGCTGGCTAAATTTTGGCCTCCACATACACCCCCTTGACCAAGCATCTGTGTGCGAGGGCCAACTCTGTGCACCACTGTGCATGGAGGCCCTACTTGGCCCTATACCAATCCATACACATTCCCCGCCCTTCCCATCACCAAAAACATGGAGACTAGGAGAGCCCAAACCATTGAAACCCTAACCTCTACCCAAATTGCAATGGTTTTGCCAGAATATTTTAAGACTGAAGCATAAAGGAAAATTGAGGCTTCTTCTGGGACTGGTGTGAACATAATTTCCTGGGCCCACTTCTGAAGTGCCCAAGGTAGAGGAGGTTTGGTTAATGCGCTCCACATCCCCTCCACTCCCACGTACGTTCTTCACTTTTCTCGGGGCATTTGTTTTCCAAAACAACTCACACAGCTCTCTGTCTTTTCTGGGACAGCTGTTCCTTCCAAGCACCCTGGATATTGGTGACCCGAACATGCCACCCATCCCCACCCTCACAGCACAGATCCAGCGCATGAGCTTTGCCTTGGCCGTGTGCTCTACACATGCCATGAGGAGTATCTTTCTTCATCCATGAAACGTGTAGCTTGTGGGTGGCTGCAAATCCTCCTTCTCCAGCCACTTGCTCTCTGTGACCAGGACCTTCCTCATTCAGAAGCACTGGTCCCATACATCACAGGGAAGAGGAGAGTGAGAGAATGGGAAGACACAGGCATGCGGCATATGGAACGCGTCCAGAACCACCCAGATGCCTGCTGGCCACAGTATTGGATCTCACTCCACTCTCCCTCGCCTACCTGCAGGATTAATTCTCCCTTCTGTTATTGTTGTTATTTGTTCTGGGAGGGTTGTCTTTTACTAGAACATCTGGCATTATCATTTTATGCCGTGGGGTTTCCTGGAAACACTCTCAGGGGGGAGTTTGAACCTTCACTACCAGAGCTGGCTTGGGCCTGAAATGCTGTGAGCTGTAATCTCAGCCCACGTCACGTTCTCTCCCTTATTTCCTTTGCAAAACATCACTGCAATCAGTCCTGTGTTTTTCAGCGAGGGGGGCTGGCGCCAAGCCTAGAGGCAGCTGCACAGGCCCTGTCCTGCCTGGGAGTGGAGACAGTGCAGGCCTGACACAAAGCCCGCCCACCGCAGCTCTGGGTGGCTCCTGCCCTGCAGCACTGTGGGGCTCCCTGGATGGATCAGACTGTGCCAATGGGGGAGCAGGCTGGGTGTGCACCCAGCTCCCACCCTGGTCCTAATCACATTGTTACCCATGTGGCTCATATTAAAGTCTCCTTGGCCCCCTAGTTCCTACAGGGAAGCCACCAAGTCCCTTTGAGCTTAGAAAACCCTGCTCAGTGAAGACTGTTAACTGGGAGGTTTTGGAAGGGGCTCCTTCTGCCTCTCCCTCCTGTCATGTGCTCTCTCTCTCTCTCTCTCTCTCTCTCTCTCTCTCTCTCTCTCTCTCTCTCTCCTTTCTGTTCCTGCCTTAACTATTTTGTTGCTCCAGCTGACCCCTCTTCCCCATCATCTTTGGAGTCTGGCTCCTTGATTGCACCTTAAATGTCACCCCTTCATGAAGCCTTTCCTGACCCCCCAGGTTAAATGGCCACCCAGTGGCTGCACACCAGCTTATTTTAATGATCTGCCTGGCTCTAATCCCTACCTAAGAGATTGCTAATAGGTTTGCTTCTGGGACTTTGTAAATGACTTTACCTGGGAGCAGGAGAGCAGGGACGTTGCCTGTCTTGTTCACCTTGAACAGGTGCCTGGCATGTAGTCGGTGCTGAATAAATATTTGTTGCAAATGTGGAGTTTGTGTACTGGCCCCACTACTTACTAGTTGTGTGACCTTGGGAAAGTCACTTCACTTACCATGCTTTGGTTTCTTATCTTAAAATTAGGAATTATGATAGAGCCTAGTTTCTGGGATGTGATGGGGATTAGACAGGACAATCCTCGTACAGCCTTACAGAGTGCCTGGCACAGAGTGGGCACTCAACAAACACTAGCTACAATCAGTGTCAACATATGAACCCATTAGTACTTGGTCATCTCCCAATATGCACTAGTTTCCCGGTGTAGTTGGGTTCTGAAAGAATGGAGAGGAGTCAGACCATGGAGGACAGGCATGGGGGAGGTACCATGGGTGAGTGCATCAGAAGAAAGGAAGAAAAAAGCTCATGGAATTAGGCTGGGACAGTAACACCATCTCTTTCTCAAATAAGAACTACTTCTTTCAGAAGCATTCTTTCCTCCCCTCTTCCCCTTCTCCTGTCCCTGTCAGTCCCATAGGACTGAGCCTGGTCCTATACCTGCCACTAAGCAGCAGAGGCCAGCGGTCAGAGTGATGCTCTGTGAACAGGGCAGCCCAGTGCCCCAACCTGAGCTGTTCCACCACTTGCCTGACATTAGAGGACAAGTGACAATTCGCTTCTAGTTGTGCTACCTAAACATAGGGCAGGCGGGATTCTGAGAAGTCACATTGTTTAACCTTGGATATGACAAGAAGAGGGCAAAGGTCAGTCTCCTTTGGTTGTGACCACAGTTCAGTGTGGGCACAAGCTTGTGATACTGTTAATACCGTATGCACCATGCAAACAAAACACTGTGTCCTGGAACTTGGCATTTCCTAGGAGAGGTTTTACCTGGCTGCCCAAAGGGAATGGGGTCACCTATTTTAACAAAGGAAATGGACTGTGTGCTCCTCCAGACTAGAAATTCTATCATTCCCTCTCCCCACACCCCACCCCAGCAGAGGGGGCCCTGCAAGCTCCTCTCCTTCCCAGACCAGCCAGCTGCTTTAACCTCCCATCAAGACCTAGCTGGTGCTCCCAGGCTCTGATCCACAGACATCACCCAGTATTTCAGTGAATGGTGGGGATCATTCTGCTGGCTCCTGAGGCCCAGCACTGTCCCTTGTTACTGCTGGAGTAAAGGCTACGTTTAGTAATAATATTAATTCTCCAGGTCAATCTGATCTCCCCATCGAGTTATGATTCATACTTTGTTTACACTGTGGACTCCTCCCTCACCCCAGAGAATATCAACCCCTGGCTGGACAAACATCTCTCTACCTACCAACAGAGGACAGAGGAGAAGGCTGTGGACCTCAACAAGTTCTCACTCCATCCGGCGTGGCATTGCGAGGTCTCCAGGGTTGTTATAAAAACATCCCTCCACCTTTCAGATAATCCAGCTCTGGCAGGAAAAGACATGGAGGTTTGCTAGGTTTTGCTTGGGTTCCCTCATAAGTCTAAGACCAGGATGTGGGTGCCAATGTTTACTTAGAAGTGACCAGAACACACAGTGACAGAGCTGGAAATTGAGACAGGGAAGGGAGGCAAGTCAATGAAGAGGCAGAAATGAGCAACGTACCACTGCAGATAGCTGGAGGTTCCAGCTCCCTTTCAGAGACTTCGTGGTGGGGTGAGGATGCTGGGGGATTCACCCACCAAGTCCTATCCCTTATTGACTGAGGGTTCCTGGGGTGTTAACTCCCCACCACTGTCCGCAAGCACTGACAGAGAATGTTCTCAGGCAGAGAGCCCAGGATGCCATTGGCCTACTCAGGATTTGCCTACCCATGGGTAATGTTCAGGTGAGCCAGGGAGATTTGAGCCAGGCTGGACAACTCCTACATCAGGCTTTCTAATGACCAGTAATGAGCTTCTTAGAACAATGCCCCATGGGTAAAGGCATTTTAGAACATCTATTCAATCCTGTCTGAACTTCCTAGAAACCCTTTTAACAACCCTTAAATAGACATGGTTATATAAATCAGCCCCTCTATAATTTCTCTGAGAGAAAGATTCATGGGCATGAAGCAAAGATTTTCCCACTAGTGGCCCGAGTCCTGTGCTCCCTGGAATCATAATCAGGGCTACAGAGCTCTGAGTAGACACTTAGGAGGAGGTCAAATCTCACCAGACTCCATTAAGACTAAGCAGGAAAAGAGATAGAGTAGCCTGCTTTGCAAAGTTTTGAAGTTCAGATTAAAAGCACAGCAGGGAGGCACACACCCTTTCCCCAACTATGGGGTAAAGTGAACTCCGGAAGTGGTGGAATAAACTGGATCCTAATGAGAAAAAAATAATCTCTCCTCCCAAGTGCCTCTCCACCCACCCATCTGGACAAGCCAACTCTCACAAAACCTGGGCAGGACATGCTTACTTTAAACAACAGAACCATATCAGAAAGAATTTTCCTGGAATTCAGCCATGGAAAAATTCACCCAATTGCCATTTGATCCTGGATCTATAGAGCTCCCACCCACCTCAGGCACTCTGTAACCCCTATTAGAGTCTTTGGATAATATCCTACTTTAACCAAACACCCCATTGATCTTTGCCAACAAAGAATTTTCCACAGGCATTTCTGACTCTGTTACATTCTCGAAAGTGGCAGGTGATTGGGCATGGGAGGTTCCAAGAAAAAATGGAAGTCTCCTAACTCCTGGGCTGTTGACCCAAGTATAAGGTCAACTCTTTATTAAAGAGATACAAGAAGGTCAAGGAATTTTCTGCAACTTAGACCCTAGAATAAAAATGTTTCCCGTCAGCTCACCCATATGATGACTAGAGGATCACAGGATAGACAACTAGGAAGTCAAGAGTCCCGTGTTCTGGTTGGCTCTCTTCTAACTAATTCTGTGACCTCAGATGAATCATTTGATCTAGCTAGACCTGGAAAATGATAGGTCAGTCAGGGACAGCAAATAGAGTCAGCTCTGAGAACCGTGCACCTGCACCTGAAAGAGACTCAGACTCTAAACAGTGCCCTTGCCCTTAGGACAGTGCTATTCTTATAACAGGCACTCGATACTTGGTGGTTGAATGAATGGATGTGGCAAACATGTCATTGCTCCTGACTTTTGCATCCCTGGCAGACATAGCCAATCAATTGTGATAGCTTTTCATACTGAAACTGGATACAGTATCAACCTTCTTCTCAGCATAACTCTCCAGACAGGCACAACCAATCTACTGGCCCTCCTGTGTGAAATATCTATTTGTCATGCCCTGAAAAATTCTTGAATTTTTTCACATTTAACTTTTGGAATAAGGGAAATACTAAAGGGTAGGCTATTTGTCACTCAGTGAAGATAAATATAAACATAACTGAATGTTTTAATCTAGTCTGCATAAGAATCTGGATTGTTATCATTCTGACTAGGGCAGAAAATGCACTTGATCGGTGAGACCCCATAAGATCAGGCCACTATGAGTCTTTGCAGGCAAATACGTATTTCTAGATCCCTGTGGAAGACATCAAATTTCTCATCCCAATCATGTGGAAGCAAACCAGCTGAGGCAAATCCCATTCCGCTGTTAGACAGCTCTGAGTAGGGATAGTTCTGGAGTTATCCAGTGTCTGTGATCTGGTTCCCCATCAGCATGCCGTGCTCTCCCACCAACCTCACACAGGTGAGATATTGTATTAGGCAGGCTTCTCAAGAAACATGGAACCAACAATGAGATTAGAGAGAGAGAAAGATTGATTATGTGGAACTGGTTCATATGACTACAGAGGCTGAAAAGTCCAATGACCTTCCATCTGCAAGCTGGGAACCTAGGGAAGCTTTTCATGCAGTTTAGAAGCCGGAGAGCTGTAGAACCCATAGGGTAGACTCCAGTCAGACCTGAGTGTCAGGAGCACCGAGGGCAGAAGACTGATGTTTCAGCTCTAACAGTCAAGCAAAGAGAGAGCGCGCCAATTCTTCCTTCCCCCACCATTTTGTTCCATTCAGGCCTCAATGGATTGGGTGATGTCCAGCCACATTGAGGAAGACAATTCCCTTTATTCAGTTTACTGATTCAAATGCTAACCTCTTGAGGAAACACTCTCACAGACACGTCCAGAAATAACGTATAACCAGATGTCTTGTGGTCTAGTCAAATTGACACATAAAACTATCTATCACAAATATCAAGGACAACAATGAAAGGGAAAGTCACAGAAAGACAACCGAGAGTGAGATGGGAACAGAGCATTTTCAGTACAGACCCTCCCATGTTTTGAGCCCCCCTCCCCCGCCTGAGCTGCCTGGAAAACTTGGTAGCACAAACCTTTGCTCCCTCTGGGAAACCTGACTCAAGGCACAAATATTAAAACTCACCAATGGCTCTTGTAACATCATCAAACAACCCTGATAATGTGAAGTTGCTGATCTTGATGTTTGAACAGAGCTGGTGGCCTTCTTGACGAGAGCAGAAGGCTCGCATCCTTTTGCACGGAACCCATGCAGGTCAGCCATGACCCTGACCCTTTTCTGCCACCGTTTGCTGCCATTGACTCTGCACTTTCTGAGTGGCCTGAATGTGCTGACTCCAATGCAACTTCACACGTGGTCAAAAAATACATCTCCCAAACAGGCCTGGTTCTCTTAACCAGCATTTCCCTCCACTCTCCGATAGACCCCTGGGCAGATCCCAACCCTAGTTTCCAGCTCATAAATTTGTACCTTACATGCTGTGTTCTCAAGAGGCAGAAGGCCCAACAGAGGTGTCATGCTATGAAAAATATATGCGAGGAGACCCCTTTCTTTCTAAGCAGTTGTGTCCAGAAGCTTCCTAGAGGCTCTGCTCGGCAGTGGTGGAATAATTACCCTTTAAAGGCAGTGATATGGCAAAGCCCATTCCCACATCATGAGAGAACTGATTGGGTATATCTCTTCCCAACTCCATGTTCTGTGATAACTCATGGGTAGCTAGCAGTCAGCCCTGGGGAAAGTATTTGCACCTTGGAAATTGGCACACAGCCAAAAGGCCAAGAAGCGATGTCCCAGAGAACTGACTGTGTGAAGAGGAAGACTGCAGAACCACCCAGCAAACAAGAATCCATGGAATGAGTTCAGTCTGGCTGCCTCTTTTCTTCCTGTTGGGTATGTTCAGAGATATTTGTAGGGCCTTTGTTCTGAATTTGATGAGAATGGAGACCAAGGGATAGTGAGCTTGCATGGCAAATAATGCACACAACAATGCTGAACACTGCAGACAAATGGGCTTCAAAAGGCAGATTCATCATTTTGGACACCACAAAATAGATCCTGCCTCAGTAATCAGATTCTAATTACTTGCTCTGCCACTCACCTAGGCATGTAGCAGTTCTTCTGAGGTAGGAGGAAGAAAGGAAGAGAACTGAGCTCATTGTCAGGCTGTCAAGCCCGGTGCTGGGCATTTCGCATGGGTTAATGCAGTTGACCTTCACGTAGCCTAATGCCTTAGGTATTAGCATACCCACTTTCGAAAGAAGGTAATGAGGCTTCAGGAGGTTATAACAGTAACTTGCCTAAGGTCACATGGTGCTAAGGATGTGGATATAACGCTGAGAGTGTCGGACTCCAATGTCCACAGTATTTTCATCACACCACATTGCCAACAACCCTTATTTTATTTATCTGTGGGACTGCAATAAAAGCAGCAGCCAACCTGCCTCTTGGGGAATTTAATGGCAAATCTGTGTTTTTCTAATAACAGCTTTGTTGAGGTGTAATTCTCATACCATAAAATTCACCTTTTAAAGCATATAAGTCAGTGGTTTTTAGTATAGTCACAGAGTTATGCAACCGCTACCACTATCTAATTCCAGCACATTTTCATTAGCCCCCAAAAGAAACCCCCCACCTATGAGCACTCAGCTACCCCCTGCTCCCTCCTCCCTGCAGCCCCTGGCAATCACTAAACACTTTCTGTCCCTGTGAATCTGCCGATTCTGGACAGTTCGTATAAATGGAATCATACAATATGTGGCCTTCTGTGTGGCTTCTTTCACTTAGGACGATATTGAAAGAACTGTTTTAAAGTTCATGAAATTCTACAGCTGAAACCCACTAAGTTGAAAGGCAAACCTACGCAGTTTTAATGTAAACACCAGTAAGCCACAGGAGCAAAGAACATGAAGTACTGGCATCAACATGGTTTTCAACTCAATTCTACTATATTTATTGAGTGCCTATGCTATACCTGCCACAAAACAGACAAAATCCTTGCCCTCATAGATCTTACATTATGGTGGGAAGAAATGGATGAGGATGATGATAATAATAATAGCATTTAGGCTATCTAGGGTCAAATATGTGGTGACAAAAGATGATTTGACTCTAGGTAGTGGGCACACGATACAATATATAGATCATGTATCAGAAATGTACACTTGAAACTTCTATAATCTTATTAACCATATCACCCCAATAAATTTACTAAAAAGAAAAATGTTTTTTAAAAAATAGTATCTTAATTACATGGGTGAAAAAGATAGAGCAGTTTGGGGGATCATGGATGCTGGAGGAGGCCTCTCTGTTTCTCTCTCTCTCTCTCTCTCCCTCTCTCTCTCTCTCTCTCTCTCACACACACACACACACACTAAATGCCTAGGTGTGACTCAGGCAGTGCTGTCCTAATGCCCTCTGTGTTTCCAGATACCTGACAGCAGCAGGTGTCCCCCAACCCCCATGCCCTTGTGCACCTCTGAAGGGTAGTGGACCCCTTTCCCACCACGGGTGACAGACCAGTAGGCAGCAACTCTCCCTTGCTCTGTGATAGGTTCATCTGCCCACAGGCCAGGCTCCCTTCCTCTTGAAATCCTGAGCTCAGAAGGGGAGAGGGAAGAAGCTCCTCCTCCCCTCATCTTTTCTCGCCAGGCCAGCAGTGAGAAAGCCACTGCCCAGCCCAGGGGAGCAGTGCCGAGCGCCGCCCTCTGCACCTGCCCATTCACCCTCTGCACCCGCCCATTCGTGCATTTATCAAAGTCCTGCAGGGCATGATGTCTCGGTGGCCTGAGCTTCCTGGAGCCTGGTGACGGTTCCCCCAGCCTCCGCATCCTGCCAGTTCTCAAAGTATTGTCCCATTTCAGCTCTCCCGTTGCTACTGGTGCTAGTTCTAAAGGACTAAACCTTTCTAAATCCTGCAGTTATTTTTATAAATATAACTAGAAACATTCCAACTTTCCCTCCCAGGTAACTTCACCATCTCAAGCACCAAGAGTTATTAGGCCATAAGAATCCACACCTCTGAGTGTGGGTGGGGCCTAAAGAAATCCCATTTTTCTTCCACCAAGAAATATACTATTTCTTCCACCAACAGTACAAGCTGCTGTGTATATAATCGATCGTGGTTTTAAAATAGCTTTTTATTCTTATAAAAGCACTACATGTCATTGAGAGAAAATGGAAAACACAGAGGAGAAAAGCAAAGCCACCCCTGTCGTGGGGAGTGTTTAAGATTCACATCCTGGTGAATCCCTTCCCCTTGCCCGCGGGCTGGACCCAGGGACTCACTTCGAATGAAGAGAACACAGAAAAGTCATGGGTATCACTTCTGAGGTTAGGAGTGCAGCAAAGAGGTGACACAGCAGGCCTGGGGCTGTTCTCCTTGGAAAGGTCTGCTGAACGGTGGCCCTTGGCTGGCGTCTGGGAACTTGGATTTCAGGCAGAAAGGTTCCCACCGTTCCCTGGTAAGTAGGGATCCCTGCGCCTAAACTGTTTGTGTAAACGACATGCGGGACACCAGCCTTCCTTCTGGGAGTCTGGAATGTTGATACGTGCCACCAGAGGGTGCCTACGTGACCAGCCCGGTAAAACCCTTGGGCATTGAGTCTTTTATGTGGGTCCCTGGCAGACAACAATTCACACAGGCTACCACCCCTCACTGCTGAGGGACATTTCACACATGGCTGAGGGACTCGGTGTGTCTGGCGTGACATCACCGGGAGAGGACTCTTGGAAGCTTGTGCCTGGTTTCCTCCAGCCTCTCCCTTATGCACCTTTTCCCTTTGCTGGTTGTGCTTTGTATCCTCTCCCCGTCACAAATCATGATTATACAGTCATGGTTACATAGAACACGACTACGTGCCGAGTCCTGTGAGCCCTCCTGGAGAATTAGCAAACCAGGGGGTGGGGAGGTCTTGGGGATCCCTGGGTGTTCCTGACACCCCCAACACATTAGACTGTCAACACACTATGATGTCCCCCCTCTCTCTTCCCGCCCACCCCCAATTGAGCCTTGAGTTAACTAAGACCTACCATCACCTTGACTGCAACCTTGTGAGAGACCCAGACCCAGAGGACCCTGAGCTAGTTTCCTAACCTAGAAAAACGTCAAGATGATAAATATTTGTTACTTTAAGCTGCTAAGTTTTAGGGTATTTTGTTACACAGCAATAGATAACTAATATATCCTTCACGCAGAGATTATTACTGTTTGTATTTTAGGATGTATCTCTTCAAGGGTTTTTCTACACCCATATACACTGAGTGGCCAGATTATTATGACCACCTGACGTTTGTAGGCAAATTAGCTATAATTTCATGCTGAAGTTGCTAGAGGCCCAAACCATTATAAATAGGGAAGCAGGTTGTTTACAACGACAGTAGAAGTGATTTTTTTCCTGAAGATATGGGTAAACAACGCGATTTAACAGCCTTTGAGCGTGGGAGATATATATATATTGAGTGACCAGATAATTATGACCACCCCATCAGTACCTTTTGCCTTCAATACTATGGCGAGTCTTCTTGGCATTGACTCCATGAGATGTTGAAAGGTGATGCGAGGAATCTGACACCATGCCTGATGAATAGCACTGTCCAGTTCTGTGAGATTTGATGGTTGTGGAACCAGCTGCCTGATGGCTCTTTTAACTTTGTCCCACAAATGCTCAATTGGATTGAGATCTGGTGATTGTGGGGACCACCTAAGCAAGGTAAAGTCTCCCTCATTTTCTTGAAACCACTCCTGCACAATACGAGCACCGTGGCATGGCGCATTGTCTTGTTGGAAGAAGCCATCTCCACTGGGATACGCCATCAACATGATAGGATGAACTTGATCAGCAACGATACTTAGGTATGTTGTGCTATTCAGACGCTGTTCCACATGAATTAAAGGGCCCAAATCATGCCAGGAAAACATGCCCCAAACCATAACACTGCCCCCACCAGCTTGAAGGGTTGTACTCATGCATGTGGGGTGCATGCTTTCATGCTGTTTCCACCAAATTCCCATTCTGCCATCTGCATGATGCAACTGGAAACGTGATTCATCGGACCACATGACTTTTTTCCAATACTCAACTGTCCAATCCTTGTGCTCCTGTGCGAATTGGAGACGTTTTATCTTGGTAACTGCAGACAGCAAAGGTGTTCGAACAGGCCTTTGGCTTCCATATCCCATACGATGCAGTGTATGGCTAATTTGCCTACAAACATCAGGTGGTCATAATAATCTGGCCACTCGGTGTATATGTGGAATGAGATTCCAGTTAAAATTGAGTTTTTTAACACAGTAAAAACCAAAGGCATATGGCTGAGATAGAATATTTCCTTTTATTACTACAAAAAATTCTTGCATTCCACAATGATAGCTGGCATTTCTCTTTAAGTCCAATTGTCCTTTGTTCTGGAAAGTAAGGGGAGTAAGGGAAAGGTCTTTCATGGCCCTTTGGTCATGCAGTCATAAGATCCCATTGGGAAATGGGGAGGTTTCCGACATTAAGTTAAACCACTAGGCATAATAATGTAAATGTTTTTATCCTCAGTGTGGGTGGAATGACTTTCAACAAATTATGCTTCCTTTTAGGAAATCAGCTCTCCTCTCTTCAGTGGGGCTGGTGGCAAGGGCTCCTGGTGGGAAGATAAGCTTAAGGACACCCTGGAGAGGGGAGTGATAAGCTAGTCCCTGCAAATGGTGACCAGCTGGAGGGAGAGGAGAGAAGCAACAACACATGGTGAGACTGGCCCAAGCCTAAGTTTTCTGGGAGCAAACATATCCAGTATCCATTTTAAGTTTTCCTTTTTGGCTTTGTCATTCCCAGGAAAGTTTTATTGAGCACCACTACTCAGTCTTGCCTGTGTTTGAGGAATTAAGGGGACCAGTTGCTGTCCGTGTTTCTGCAAAGCTTCCTGAGGAAAGAGACAGCCTGAAAAGTTGGCTTCAAGAGGTGACCTGCAAAGGAGTGAAGAGCCAGGGTAAGGTGATGAGAGACAGAGGAGGGGAAACTTCTAGGAGGAAGAACCTCTTGCAGCCAAGCTGGATGGGGGATAGAGCCACAGGATGTGAATATTAATGCAAGTCTTACACACATTTTTTTAAATAACAAGTTGCAATAAAACTGAACTACTTACTAGTATACCCTGCTTAATTCACTTAGCTATATGTTGCATCTTAACTTTTTTTTTCTACAATGCAATTTGTACTGGCAACTAAATATCCCATCATATGGGAAAACCATAACCTATTTTACCAATTTTCTACTATTGGACAAGTAGGTCATTTCTAAATTTCCATCACAATTATAAACAATGCTGCAAAGAACATCCTTGTGCTAAATCTCTGTCCAAAACTATAATGATATCTTTTAATACATGGCTAGGAATGGAATTGTTAGATCAAAGATATGCACATTTTATGAGTTTGGGATGCATTTTTCCAAATTGCTTGCCAGAAAAGCATGCCAACTCTAACTCCTGCCAACAGGAGCCAAGAATATACTTTGCTTCACCACTTAGCCAAAACTGGATTTTATCTTTTTATTATTTTTACATGATACACATTCATGTTCTCATAATCGCTTAAACATACTATAAGATAAGGTTAAAAATTACCTTTACGTCTGGTTATGTACAGCCCAAGTATAAACAACCAATGTCATTCCAGGCAGCCCTCAGAACTACTGAAGCAGGCAAACAAGAAAGCCAATAACCAGTAGATTTTTGCCCCATCCCGCTCCCTTGAGTAGCCATTTCTGAGATGAGTACAGTCATGTGAGGCATAATGACATTTCAGTCAAGGATGGACCACATTTATTGATGGTGGTCCAATAAGATTACAAAGAAACTGAAAAATTCCTATCGCCTAGTTACTGCCATAGTCGTAAACATGTCCAGTCCTGAGTAGCCGTGGTTACATCTGTGACAAGGCCATCATGTCGTACTGGTCCTGTGGTCTAGCTCAAGGCATTGCACACATGTTTGTGGTGATGCTGGTATAAACAAACCTACTGCACTGCAAGAGCAGAGAGAGGATGCCTGAGAATAAAGACAGGCTCAAGGAGGAGATGGGATTGACCCCATCTTTCTTACAAAGGGAGGAAAGTGGACTGTGAGAAGCAGTTCTGACAGAGAGAAAACAGCTGGAACCAAAGAATCGAGTGTGTCGATGGACACATGGAACATAGGCCCACCTCGTACACAGGGAGAGGGTGAAGACAAGGTTAAAAAGAAGGTTGAAGGCTACACACTATGATTCCACCTACGTGGCATTCTGGAAAAAGCACAACTATGGAGACAGTGAAAGGATAAGTGGTTGCCAAGGGTTGCGGGATGAATAAATGGAGCACAGGGGCTCTTTAAGGCGGTGAAATGACTCTGCACAAGACTATAAGAGTAGATAACGTGTCATTGTCCATTTGTCCAAACCCACAGAATGGACAACACTCAGAGTGAACCCTCAGATAAACTATGAACTTTGGGTGACGATGATGTGTCCATGTAGGCTCATCGGTTGTACAAATGCACCACTCCGGCGGGGGAGGTGGATAATGGGAGAGGTGGTTCGTGCATAGTTCCCACTCAATTTTGCTGTAAACCTAAAACTACTCTAAAAATAAATTTTTTTAAGTTAGGGGCTGTAACTAAAGGCCATGCAAGCAGTGCTGAGGAGTGTGAGCCTGACTCTGAAGACCAGGGTTTTCCAAACTTTTGGTCACACTCTTCACTCATTGAAAAGGCCTCCGAGCACTCACCCTAACACAGGGACATACGTGCATTTATTTACATACAAATGATGTGCCTTACGACTGTATTAACATGCCAGGTAAGATATACTGGTGTCTATATGAAAGACACAGAAAAATATAAGCTAAAAAGGATGAGAATATACTATTTGAATGTCTGGCTGATTGTGATGGCTTTGTACCAGCAGGAGCACATCCTCAAAGCACAGGGTACATTTACCTAACAAAAATTATATGTGAAATTTACATTTCAAAGCGTCTTCTTGATAACTTTCAATCTGTGTAGCCGACTTCTTGCCGGGGCTCCTTAGATTGTCACTGCTGCTTCCTCATCAAAGGGCTCCCACCAGACCTAGCACAGGTGACCACCTGCTGCTGCTGTCAGTGCTTCACCTCAGCATCCCGTCAGGGCTTGCGGCAATGTCTCGGCCCCTGTCCATTTCAGGGGGTTTCCTTAGTTACTGATAAAACTAGGTACTAAAGCCTCATCCCTGGACGCACATAAATTGTGGCCTGAAGGTGCATTCCACCGCCACACCCTTAGTGCCCTGAAACTCCTCCCGAGGCTATCCAGACCGCCTGACCCAGTTACGGTGCTGGTGTCAGTCCACATAATTAAGGTGAGTAAATATATATAGACATGGTGAGGAAACAATCTCCCTGTTTGATATGTCGAGGTGGAGACACCAGTGGTACATCCACAAAGAAAAGTCTAAAAGGAAACTGGCCATATGGGTCTCGAGCATATTGGGCTCAATAGCGTCCCCCCACAAGTCATGTTCACCTGGAACCTCGGAATGTGACCTTATTTAGAAACAGAGTCTTTTGCAAATGGAATTTGTCAAATTAGGGTTATCCTTTCCTCTTTTGTTTTTCTCTTTTAAATTGAGTAAATATGATTTTCTCCAAAAATAGGGGCATTGGCATTAAAATCAAAGAATAAAGGCCTCCTATTCTCTGGTTACTTTTTTCTCCAGCACCAAATGGACAAACAAGTATAAACTGAAGTTCATCTTTGATTTTCTGAATACATTTTCTCCGTTAAAATCGAAGCAAGACGAGAGATGTACCCATGTAACACAAGCACCTTCTGGATGCTGTCACTCTGGCAAGGTCATCCTAAGAGTACATGACCTCTAACTGTGCAGGGCAGGCAAAAAGGCGTTCTGGCTCTCCTCTCTCTCACAGTTCCTCTTGGCTTCCTCCCTCCCTATACTATTTTGAAGTATTTCTTTCCTACGCCGTTGGTACATGAGCTAACATGGTAATATCAATAACTGCCTTTTCTGTACTTTGTTTAAATTTTTTTACTGACAAATATGACAATACAGAAGTATAAATTTCTTTTGTTTCTCCAACCACATTTCAATTCTTATGACATCGAATTTGCTTCCCAAAGAAAACTGTGCTTAAGTAGGGGCCGTAGCCACAGTTTTAGTACATTCTGGACCTGTTTTCATGCAAGATTGTAGAAATATTTTCCATACTTCGCCTCCCTAAGAGAAGACCACACACACACCAGGCAGACAAGCTTGACAAAGGAAGGGTGGTGTGCAAGGAGAACTGAGCCCGCGGGTTAAGGTGCGCAGGATAGCACAGCAGGGTGCCCCGAGCACAGGCTCAGGAGGGAGCCTCGCTTCTTCTCTGTGATTGCCAAAATTGCTTGTCCGTTGTTAAAATGGTTCTATTTTCTCCTAAGGTGCTTTGCTGGGGAAAAGAAATTAAAAAGCAACCGTCTAATCTTCTACCACCTCCTAAGACGTCCCGAGACGAAAACATCATCTCTTGGGATGTTCTTGCCAACATGAATAGCCTGCGTCTCTTTGTGAGAAGACATCAGACAAGCCCAAACTGGTGGGCATTCTACCCAATAACGAGAAGCTCTCTTCAAAAGCATCAGCCACAAAAGACAGACGTCCTGAGGAACTGTTCCGGGTTCAAGGAGGCGAAGGAAATTTGAGAACTAAATGTACTATGGGATCCTGGGTTGGATCCAGAACCAAAAAGAGAACCTCGTGAGACGACTGGAGAAGTTTAAATAATTTAATTTGCAATTAAATTTGAATTTAATTCTGCAGAATTAATCTGTAGATTAATTAATCATATCAATGTTCATTTCTTGGTTTTGATCATTGGACTATGGTTTCTAAGAGGTAAATATCTGAAGAAGCTGAGTGAAGGGCATAAGAAACCTTTGTACTATGTTTGCAACTTCTTTTGTAAGCCTGAAATTATACCAAAATAAAAAGTTTAAAAAATATTAATAATGTAAAAATGTATTAAGTGAGGGATTACTGTCTTCCTTCCTCATTCCTCATTCTCCCTTCTCGGGGGCTGTCCCCTGGCTTCTCAGAGCCACGTTCTGGTCTCCCAGGCAGAATTCCCGGGCTTGGAACCATCCTCACTCTCTTGCTCATCAAAGGGCTCTATACCAGCCCTTCCTTCCAGGACCTGAGAGGTGGGTGAGAGCTAATCTGATCAACCAGTCTGGGCTGGAGCCTTAGCAGGTAATCTGCACCCACCTTTTGAAATAACTTTGCCTTCCAGGCAAAGGTGAGAGCCTCGTGGGAATTTCACACATTTTGTAGAACCAGAGGACTGATATTTGAACAAGGAGTAGGTAACACACTGTTCAAGCATTCAAAGGCCACAAAAATCAGTCTTCAAGTATAGCCTGAGGCCAAAGTGCTGGCATCTGGTTCTAAATCAGAATCACTTGGGAAGCTTTTTTTAGTAAAATATGTTTTTATTGATTTCAGAGAGGAAGGGAGAGGGAGAGAGAGACAGAAACATCAATGATGCGAGAGAATCCCTGATTGGCTGTGTCCTGCACGTCCCACACTGGCATGTGCCCTGACCAGGAATCAAACCCTGACCTCCTGGTTCATAGGTCAACACTCAACCACTCGGCCATACCGCCCGGCACCTAGGAAGCTTTTAAAACTTCATCTCCCTATGCTCCTCTCTAGGCTGCTGAGTCAGAAGCCCTTGAGGGCTTCACTTCCCCTGAAGATTCTAACCAATAGGCCTACAGAGAGTGGGCTGCAGTCCTTGGGAACAGGACATCTTGGGGATTACTCAAGACTAAATGGACTCAGAAAAAGCAAGCAAGGAAAAGGATGAAAGAAATATCACAGGAAGCGGATTCCACATCAGACTTTGAGTGTCCTGTATGAGCCAGGCCTATGAGACACATCCTGTGTCCATTTTATAGATGACAAAACTGGGGACAGTGGATTTCAGCAACTTGCTCAAAATCTCCAAGTTAAAGTTGTTTTTTTGTGTGTGTTTTGTTGTTGTTGTTTGCTTTTACCTGCCCAGGTAATTTCTCTAAGAACAAACAAATAAAAAGATAGGCTTTAGGGGTCCTTTTCCTACCTTCCAAGGGCTGTGAAGAACAAGATAGGGTGGGAGTTGCTCCCTGCTCTTCCCAGGGACACTGCCCACAATCCCCTAAGTCTTACAGGCACCAGCAACTCCAGGGCCCTCTGTCTTCTGAACTCTCCAGGCCAACGTGGGCAGTGGTGTTTGTGTACAGGTTTTGTCATCTTCAGGGATTCGGGCTGGCCTTTCCAAGGACTCCTTCATCATGCTGAATTTGGGGGACAGCACAGGTGAGCCTGTGGCTCTGCAGCTCAGCAAACCTCCACCAACCAGCTTCCCTGCTCACTGGTCTCCAGGCTTCACACATGGCATAGAGGAAGGGAAAGCAGCCTTCCCAGGCTTGGATACCAGCCTCTCACCACACGATCGGCCTAAATGGCAAGAACACCAGCCCTCTCCTTGCCTCCCAGGCCTCTTCCCATGTAGCCTGGGAGGGGCAAGTGGGAAGGCAGATGGGAATGACTCACCCAAACCTTCAGGACTTGTGCTTAGTTTATTGTTTCAGACTTGGGCCTTAGCCACCAGTCAAGACCATAGCAGAAGTCCCAGCCTGTAAATGAGTGAATGAAGGAATGAGCTTTGCCAACAGACAAAACTGGGTTCAAATCCTGGCTCCTCCACTTACTACATGTGTTGTTTAACTTTCCTAATTATAAATTGTTATTCCTTCAGCCTTGGCTCCTGGGAAACCCAGGGCCAAATTCCTGGCCAGCTCCAGCAACGCTACTGGTGCGTGTGCATCTCCAGGTGGCTTATTATTCCCTCCATGCTTTGCCTCACTCCACGTCTCCCCATCCAGTTTTTATTGGTTTCCTTTTGGATTGTAAGCACTTTTGTTAACGACCTCAAATCTTCAAAGAGCAGCAAGGGAGCAAAATACTTCCCAGGACAGTGGGGAGGATACATAAGTCAGCCTGCAGAAGGGCAGCCAGTCCCTGGGCCAGTGCAGGGAGGTGATTGCCAAGTGCTGGGTGCCTCCCCACCAACCTTGCCTCCGTCCATCCCAAGCCCAAGGACCTCAGGGATTGAGATGGCACTGCTTGCTGATTGCTTTTGTCCAGAGTAGACCATCCTGATGTGCGCTTGTTGGACAGCAGTGGGCCTTTCGGCCATGAAAGGCAGGCACACAGAGGGAGAGGGGCCGGGCAAGGAGAGGACTGCGGCTGCACCATGGACCGGGTGAGCGCCTGTGGGGGTATAATTTCCAGTACAGACCTCCCCGTGCAATCATGCCACCAGAGCAGTCACGGATCTTACTTCCTCCTGTTTATTGATGGGATCCCCCACCCTGTTCTCAATGCCGGTTCACTTTGCGCCATCAGCCTTTGGGCACAAGGCCCAAAATTCCTTCCACTGCAGGTCACAGGTGGAAGGCCCCGCGGAGCATGTTGCCTGGGAATTCTGGAAGCTGGCCCTCCGTTCTTTCAGGAAGGTGCCCTGGTGATGACGTGGAGGGCGGCGGCAGAAAGAATTTCTGCTTGGTTTTGCTTGTGAGCAGATTGGGGCAGTGCTGATGGGGGAGAGTTGGACGGAGGCGGGAGGGGGAGGAAAGGGGGCTGTCTTCGCCTTGTGCCCCCAGTGTGGCTTGGGAGAGGGTAGATTTCCCTGGGCTCTTTTTCTCCTAAGGCTGCACAAAGACTTTACATGAAAACATCCCCCTCCACACAGCTCTGAGCTGACAGGCATGGTCCTATATCACAGTGGCCCAGACATCAGCCACGAGGCCTTTCCATCACACCCACATGTCAGTCACCCCAGCCTCAGGAAAAGCCTGAATAAACAGGTGAATCAAGCCGCCATGTGACAGGAAAGCTTTATAGGTTTTTGTTTCTAACTCATTAGGCATGTTTAGGCGGGGAGGGGTAGGATAGATTTTTCTTCCATCTACAAAGGAGCTCAAACCTTTTCCTTTGTGCTGTGTTCTTCTGACTTATAATATGCTACCCGTACGAACTGGACAGGGCATCAGTGATGTGGGGAGTGAGAGGCCCAGTGGGGCCCCCAAAGACACTATGCAGCTGGCAGCGGTTTTCCCACATGTCATCAAGTCCCGGTGGCGCTTCACGGTACAACAACATTCTGCACATTTAAAGAGGTATCACTTAATCATGTCAGCAGATTGGGGCTTTATAAATGTATAGGGTCACTTCAGGCGATCCCAAACTGTCTCGACAGAGAAAGTAAGCCAAAACACATGGCCATCCCAAGGACTGGCCATCCAGGGGACAGCCTTATGGGAGCTCACTCGATGTACGGGACAGAGGAGAATTCTTAGGCAGATGTGGGCTATAACATCAACGGGGGTCCTGGTGACATTATAAAACTTAAGACAAGGCTCCATTGGCTTGTGGAGTCAGCAAAAGAGCCAAGAAGAATTATGGCCTGCCATTCACAGCCCAGCGGGGGCGCGGTTTGTTATTGCCCTCAGCCATGGGGAGCCCAACAGCTGAGGTTTTTAAAAATCACGCTCACCTAGGCTTTCCATTTTGCACATAGTTTTTTTGTGTGTGTGTTTTTTTTTAGCACTGGGCATTTATAAAACCATGAGGCAGTTTAACATTCCCACGGGCCCCACTTTCAAGTGAGGGAAACTTAAATGCCAAAAAGAGCCAGACCCGTTGCTGGGTTACATCAGAGCCTCCAAATCTGAGTGCTGTGCCTGGAGTCCTGGAAAAATCTAACCGTGAAAATAACCCCGAAGCCGGCTTACAGGACCACCTGCAAGAGAGATGTGGAAGCACATTGAAAGGAAGACAGGACTCATTCACCCGGTAGATGTACACGTGCTGCTGATAAGAGGAAGAACACCCCTGTGGCAAGGGCTGTGGGTCCCAAGCTGGTGGCCAATAGAGCCATAAAGTCCTTTGAGAAAGTGACAGGCAAATACTTCCTGGAGCAGTTGAAGCTCAGAACCCCAGGGTCCAGACACTGCACGTGCCACCTTTTTGAGAATCTAATGAGTCCACTAGAGGCCCAGTGCACAAAATTCATGCACGGGTAAGGGTCCCTAGGCCTGGCCGGTGATCAGGGCCGATCAGGGCCTTCTGCTTGCTGGCCGGGGCCTTCCTTCATTCCATGCCACCCCCTGGTGGTCAGCACATGTCATAGCGAGCGAGCGAACTCCCAGTCTCCTGATCGAACTCCCAAGGGGACAATTTGCATATTAGGCATATATATATATATATATATATATATATAGAGAGAGAGAGAGAGAGAGAGAGAGAGAGAGAGATGGTTAATGATTTTAGCCTATGGTTCTCTGCCAGAAGAGGAAAGCTATGCAAACATTCATCCACAGGATAAAGTGTGGCATAGCCATACCTTAGAATGGTATTCGGCCATAAAAAGGAATGAAGTACTGGCACATGCTACAGTATGGATAAACCTTGAACAAAAATATGTTCAGTGTAAGAAACCACACACAAAAGGCCAAGTACTGTATGAATCCACTTATAGGAAATATGCAGAATAGGTAAATCCACAGAGATAGAAACCAAATTACTGGTTGGCAGGGCCTGGGAGGTAGAGGGTGGAGGGAAGAACTGGGAGTGACTGTTTAACGGGTACAGGTTTCTGTTCGGGGTGATGAAAATGCTTTGGAACTAGACAGAGTTGGTGGTTGCACAACACTGTGATGTATAAATGCCACTGAACTGTCCACTTTAAAATGGTTAACTGAGTGAATTTCACCTTAATTTTTAAAAATTTATAGTAAATGGATGCTCTTTGAGCTCAGGTGGCTGCTAGAGCAGAGGGAGGTCTGATGGAAGCAGGAGCAATTAAAGCAACTGGTGAATCCTGAATGTGACAGACGGCAGGCAGCTGAGAAGAGGGGAACTCAATACAAATTCCCTGGGCTCGGGGTCCAGATCGGGCCCTGGGCATAGCCCAAGAAAAGATTTTTAGCAGATCTGCCCTTGCTGGGGAAGGGCTGGAGCAGATATACTTTTGCCAAAGTCCAGACCCTTTCTTGGCAGCCCAGCCAAAGGAGAGACGCTGGCTCTCAGTCACCTAGAGCAGTTTCACTGGGCAGAGACCTCGCTTGCATAACATCACTTGAAAAGGAGACAGCCCATGTGCAGAGTGCAGCAGAGCCCAGCGGCTGGAAGTGAAGCTCCAGCCCCTTCCCAGGTTCACGATGTGGGCGCAGCACCTCCTGAACTGGGCGTCTCCCCATACAACCTTTAACGCAAAAAACACTCAAACCGGTAAAGAAGTTTTGTGAGTTTATTTAAGGCAAAACTGTCGACAATTGCCAGGAAGCAGAATCTCAACGTATCGGGATAATGCTCTGGAGATGGTGGATTTTCACCTTGTTTTATACATTACATTCAAAGGAGGAGACGTAAGTGGGTTCCATGAACTCCACTGATGATAGGTTAGCAGTGGTCGGCAAACTCATTAGTCAACAGAGCCAAATATCAACAGTACTTCTTCAAAATAGACTCGCCCAGGCCAAAAACCGACTTCTGCGCATGGACCATGAAGTTTCAATCGCACTGTACGCACACCTGCACATGGTATTTTGTGGAAGAGCCACACTCAAGGGGCCAAAGAGCCGCATGTGGCTCTCAAGCCGCAGTTTGCCGACCACGGGGTTAGGGAGGTGGGAGAAAGCAAAGCGAGGAAACCTCAGGAATTGGATAAAAAGTAAAATGACAGACACATACTTCTTTTACTTAGGTGGGTGCAGGATAGTTAACAACCAACAAGTACCTCAATAACAATGAGGGGATTTGTGGTCTCTGAGAGCAGTGCCTGTCCTTTGACAGGTCCCAGAAAAAGGAAAATTGCTTTTAACATTCCAACGATATGTTATCGCAGATGCAAAAAGACAATAGGCTCAGTTAAGGTAAAGATTGACCTTTGTCAGGGAAGATACCGGCCTAGGACTTGACTCCCCACCATAATTGCTTTTAGTTAAAGTTTTAATTTCAGACCATCCTTTGTGGTTACTTTAGATCTTTGAGTTTGCAAGACTGCCATGCAGGCCTCCCCTGAGCCTGTCAGGTTGGCAGTCTTGATATCATTCAGGCAGCTACAGCCTCCTCCCACCCACCTCACATCTCTCACCGAGTCAGACACAGGGCACGGCTGGCGCCTTCTTCTCCCTCTCTGCCCCACAATCCATGAGCTTCCGTCAGAAAGCACCAGACAACAGAGGTGGTGACTGAAAAGGTATTACAAGAAGTTCAAAATAATCACATCTCAGGGTGCTCTGTGATCTTTGTTTGACCTCTTAACAACTTTTTAAAAACGATTTTAGGGAGAAATGTCATGCTCTTGTCTTCTTTGAAGTGAGCTTTCCATTGAAATAAAACATGGGCGTAAACAGATTCAGTTACTTTAAGAGAAGACTATTACATAACTATGTTGATAGCTCTAAAAGGTATTTCAAATATTTATAAATGTTGACATATGTGTAGTCCCCAAATGTCTGAAATGCATAAACTGGCTTCTCTGTGTGCTCTCCATGGCCAACTCTGGGGGGGGGGGGATGTTTAAATAATGAATATAAATGTTTGAAAAATCAATTTTATGACTCCACTAGACTAAATTTCATAAATGATTAGAGTTACTTAATGATCCTCATGAGTATGGAGTTTAGTAACTACACAGTGTTATTGCCTCTTAGATGTCTATGTGAGGCTTTCATAGGATTTGCTAGAGGAGCGGCTGTGGTTTCCACTGCAAGGAAGTAGGTAGACGCATAAATGGATAGATTGATGATGAGGCTAATGACAGTGACGATATTTTTAATTTTTTATGTTCTTTGAAGTTTCTAGGGCTCACCCTTTCCAATTGCTTTCTTTTTTATTCTGTGACATTTAAAGAACACAAGTTCTCTTTAGACAGAATTAAATGCTAAGCGCAAACAAGAAAGTAGAATAACTGAGGTTGTCATGATCAGGTCAACCGAACCACTTTATGTGGCAGACACTACTGACCACTGGTACGGGTTCAATCGTCTCCCCCAAAATGCATGTGTTAAAGTCCTCAGTATGTCAGAATGTGACCTTATTTGGAAATAGGGTCATAATTAAAATGAGGTCATATTGGAATAGGGTGGGCCCCTGATCCATTATGATGGGTGACCTTATAGAAGGGGGCAATTTGGACACAGACACACACAGGGACAACGCCACATAAAGATGAAGGCAGATAGCAAGGTGACACTCCCACTTGCCAAGAAACACCAAAGACAGCTGGCAAGTCACCAGAATCTGGGGAAGAGGCGAGGAACAGAGTCTTCCTTCTAGCCCTCAGAAGGCGTCCACCCTGCCAACACTCTGACCTTGAACTTCTAGCCTCCAGAACTGCAAGACAAATTTCTCCTAGTTAAGCCACCCAGTTTGTGGTTCTTTGTTATGACATCCCTAGAAGCTAATACGGCTGCCTACCTAATAGTCACTCCTCTCTTCTTGCTTAGCTTATTGAGTCTTGATAAAATTCAGGCAGCTACAGGCTCCAAAAATGGAGGCCCTCCCTAGATCCTAGAAAAAAGCATGATAGGTTTAAATCAAAATGGTAACCCCATAGGTATTGGCTAGTGATTGGTTTGGAGGTGAGCATATAAGTTGGTTCTAGTCAAAGAAAAATAATTGGGTAAATCTTTTGGAAGCTTCTGGAAAGGATTTTTCTCCCAGACAAAATAGGGAGAGAGGAAGGAGAGGAGGAGGAGAACAGAGAGACCGAAAAGGAGAGAAGGACATAGGTAGGGAGAGGGCAGAGAGTGGCTGATGGGTGGGGGTAGAAAGGGAGAAAGCTTTTCCCTTCCCTCTTAGAGCCTTGCTGGGGTCTCAGAGCTGTGATGACCATCTTGTGACCTCAACAAAAAGACCAAAAGAATTAAAGAATCACCAACCCAGAGGGCTGACCAGCTGAACAAACTCTGCAACTGCTGACCACCGACTCCTCGTTATGAGCAAGTTCTCTGCTTTAAGCCACGCTCAGTCGGGGTAACCAGTGATTTTCAAAGGAAGGCGTCCTGCCCTGTGCCACAGCTTGATGTCCTGTTTCCCACAAGCTTGACAGGCTATGCCACAGCTTCTCTCCTCCTCAGGCTGTGCCACCGAGTGCCCTAAGGAGCAAGAGAATCAGAGCTGGCAAAGCAAGAGAAAGTGCTTCGTTTCTGCCTGCAGTGGCTGGTAGTTTAGATTGTAAATTATATTCTGCTGCTGCTACATTTCCAGTGTTTGGCTCCTCCGCTCCTGTTCACCACTGCACGCATTTATGCTACTATAGACAGTAAAACTCTCATTCAGCACGCCCCTGCACAGCCTGCCCGTTAGGAAAGGTGGTCCAGAGAGGGGGTTCTCCTGCTTCGGAGTGGGAAGATGCCCTTGTCCTGCTGAGTCTGCGCAGGAGGCCTCTGTGCACAGCTACTCCTATGTCTCAAGGTCAGCACCCCTCTGGGTGGCAGGCACCCGCTGTGGCTAACAACTGCCCACTGGATGCCTCTCTGGGGTTTTGCTATTTGGTTATTTCATGACCATGTCAGACTGATGTCTGACTTTCAGGTGAATATCAGCTCTGGCTCCACCTCTTGGAAAATCTGGTTCAGGGACTCCCCAGCATGGGACACAGTCCTAACCCTCAAAAAGCTCACAATCCATGGAGAGAGAGAAAACATCTGCAATGTATAGAACATGTGTGATATACCCTGAGCAGGGCTAAGAAGTTTAAATGCATCATCTCATTTATACACTAACCTCATTCAGTGTCTTGTGTCAAGCACACAGCACGGGTGCCTGCAAAGGTCGCCTCCACCAGACTGGTGAGTCTCAGGCCCCTTGGCCACCGGGTAAGTTACATGCCAGGGTAAGACCAAGGGGTGCCATCCAGTCTTGCTGCTTGCAGGTGGCTCCAGAGGAACAGCAAGATTCTGGTCTGCAGTCCAGTCGGAGTGGCTCAGTGGTTGAGCTTCGACCTATGAACCAGGAGGTCACGGTTCGATTCCCGGTCAGGGCACGTGCCCAGGTTGCAGGTTCGATCCCCAGTGTGGGGCGTGCAGGAGGCAGCCGATCAATGATTCTCTCTCTCCTTCTCCCTTCCTCTCTGAAATCAATAAAAATATATATTTTTTAAAAAGAATCTGGTCTGCAGCACATGGACTTGGCTGTGGTCAGGACGTGGAAGGCTGGGGAGCGGCACTGGAGACATTGCCAGAGCAACAGTGCGGAGGGAGGGAGCCACCATGGGGGATCCTCAGAGGAGGCCATGGGCATGGACAGAAATGGAAGGAGCTAAGCTTGCTTGAAAAAAATTCCTCCAAATTTCTGAAATGCCGTACCCCCAGAGCACTTTTTCCCCAATGTGCGAGGCACAGAGGGCACCTGTGTCAAAATCCATCAGGATAGGTGTTAAAAATAGGGATTTCTGCCCGTTTCTCTGACCCATCAAATCATAACTTTGAGGCAGGAGCCTGGAATGACTCTGTTAATGAGCAGCTCCGTGAACCCCACGCAGCTAAGACGAGGGCCCAGCACCAAGCCAAACGTTTTACTCACTCTACCATGCGCTTCCCTGCGCCTCCCTGTGCTAGGCCCAGTGCTGGGGGGTGAGTAACGCCAACTACCCTCATTACCTGAGCAGCAAGAAAGAAAATTGTGAAAACTTCTATTTCAGGAATATCCTGCACTTCCAAGGTCACCACAGTATCCCAGAAAAACTCTTCTGCTAATTATGGCTTAATTGACAGAAGGAAGAGCTGGGACCCTCATCGGCTCCGATCTGAACACCGAAGAGGTCAGAATAAGTCGCTCTGCAGGGCTATTCTAAGCTTCATTAAAAGATGCCCTGCTGCAAAGAACTTTCTCTTTTTCTCTAAAAGTATGAAAACAAAGCAATATGCAATTGGGAAAAGAAGACTGTTTTTAAAAAGTCATTTGAAGGATGGACAAAAACAAAAGACATTCTGTGACCGAGCCTGCCGCTGTATTCTAAATCCCTACCCATTTCCTTCTGATTTCTTCCTCAAAAGTAACATTGCAAGGTAAGGACACGGTCGCCCCGCAGCCAGCGGTTCTGGTGTGGGCCCTGGATAACACACTCGGCAAACAAGAGGCATTCAGGCGGCACAAATGACTCCCGCGAGGCGGCCCTCGCAGTGGGGAACGAGTCTGACTAATCTAGTAAAAAGAAATATCTAACCCAACACATACGCATTTAGATATAACTCTATAAAGCCACTGCTAATTAGTCCTCTTGCTCATATAAAATGGCAAAGGAATTAACAATATTGCCAAGTCTCAGAAAGTCTTTTAACTGCACGGCAGTGCTTTGCAAGCAGCAGGCATCTGCGCCATACGTGGCCGCACACCCCGCAACAACGCGGAGTTGCCCTTCACGCAGAGCACCCGGCGCTCGGCCTCGCAACAGCGTGTTGTTGAAACCTGGTGCGTGTCCCTCGGCAAAGTGCTCAGAAACCAGCAAGGAAAGGGCTGTTTACTTTTGTAAAAGATCAACCGCTGGACACGGGCGGTGCCCCCGGAGCCCTTCCGAGTCCCCTCTGGCGTTCACCTTCCTGGGAAGTTGTATTTGTTTGTTTTTCATGCTAGGAAAGGAGTTGATTTAGATTCATATTGTGGGCTACGGGCACTTCATTCGTTTGGGAAAGGTCATTAGTATGTTCTTGGTTTAGAATGAAGTAAATTTATTATTATTATTATTATTATTATTATTCTAGGGTTGAACATGAAAAGCAAGGAAAGTAGGGTTCCCTTTCAATACAAATTCTGGGATAGAACCCTGGGCACACTGGTTGGGTTATGCGGGTGAGGTGCTCAGACCACTGCACTGAGGGGGAAGAGGGGCCCGGGAAGCCCCTCACTGCCTACCACACCTGCTTAAACACAGGGCTCGGGAGCTCGCTGAAATGGGAGTTCTGGGCCATCCTGCTTCCAGCCTGGCTTGGCCCTGATGCTGGATTTGCCATCTTTTCCATCAGTCCCCGACCTTGGGAGTAATCTCTCCACTTTCACACAAGCACTTTGCCACTTGTATTTTGCTGCTTTTCAAATTGCTTGGGTCCTTTTAAAACACATTAAGGTGCAGTGCCTTTTTTAAAAAATATTTTTATTGATTTCAGAGAGGAAGGGAGAGGGAGAGAGAGATAGAAACATCAATAATGAGAGAGAATCATTGATTGGCTGCCTCCTGCACACCTCCTACTGGGGATTGAGCCCACAATCCAGGCACGTGCCCTTGACCGCAATCAAACCTGGGACCCCTCAGTCCACAGGCCAACGCTCCAGCCACTGAGCAAACTGGCCAGGGCAAGGTGCAGTGCCTTTTAAAGCTGGGAACAGCATGACCATCCAACCTCATGCATCTGCTCCTCAGGTTACCTAAACTTGAAAATGTTTGGTAAGAATAAGGGGTGAGCCTGGCCAGATGACTCAGTTGGAGCATCATCCTGTGCACCAAAGGGTTGTGGGTTCGATTCCCAGCCAGGGCACATACCTAGGTTGTGGGTTCCATCCCCAGTCGGGGTGTGTACAGGAGGCAACTGGTCAATCTCTCTCTCTCTCTCTCTCTCTCTCTCTCTCTCTCTCTCTCTCAATTCAATAAACATATCCTTGGATGAGGATAAAAAAAAGAAAACAGAGTCTCTGGGTTGGGGCCTTAGCTTGATTACTTCAAAAGCCTCTCAGGCAATTCGCAGGTGCCGCGCGCATGAAGAACCACCGACTGCAGAATGTGACCTCCTGCACCACTGTGCTGCTCACCAACCCACCGCAGGCCACTGGGCTGCCTGCTGGCGCCTGTGCCCGGCAGGTACAGACTTCCTGCTTTTAAAAAAAAGATAAGGGGTGAAGGCTGTCAGCAGTACAGGTTTCTGCCACCACAGGAGAGGGGCACAGACCCTTTTCTCTCCTTCTCAGAGCTTCCTGTCTCCCTGTAGCGCTGCCCAGGCTCCTTCGCAAGCTCCACGAGAGGAACTAGACGTGGGATCCAGGCAGGAGCAGACCCAGGGTGAGTGTCCACGTTCTCATTTACTAATAACCTGCTTTTACTGGCCTGTAAGTAGTCAGTGGGCCACAGGCCACCAAAGAGAGAAAACCAGTCTCCCAGGGGGGAATGTTGCCTGTTCAATAGTGCGGGAGCCAGTCAATGATTTGCAGACTGGTCCCCTAATAGGCATCCCCTCACCATGTCACTCTATGACAATCTTCTAGGGCACAGCCTGTTCCATCTCCTTCAAGGTTAAAACTCTAATGATTAAAATAGAAATTACCCAACTTGCTCCCCTTTCAACCCCAAACCAGCATTTGGAAACATTGTCTTAGAGCCGAGGAGCTCCAAATGGTCAGTTAGCACAAATAGGCTGAGTGGCTTGCCCAAAGCCATCCCGAGGTTAGGGGCAGAGTCCAGACTAGAAGCAGCATTCAAGCCCTTTGGTGACGCGTACTTGACTCTGAACCATATGTCCCCTGACTTATCCAAAAACAGTTACAGGAGCCAGAAAAATTCATTCACAAAACAATGTTTGTTAAGCACTTACTACGTGCCAGACGGTGCTAGAGGCCGAGGATATAGTAGTGAACTCGGCGGAGCCACATTACAGACAAGTAAGGTTACTGACAGAACTTTCAGGTGGCAATGGAAAAAATAAAAAAGGATGATGTAATATGGAGTGCATGAATGAGGCCTTACCATATGGTGATTAGGGAAGGTCTCTTTGCTGAGGTAGCATTTAAACTGAGCTGTGAATGACAAGAAAGAGCCAGTCCTACAAATACCTTGGGGAGGAGGGGGGCTCAGCAAAGCATTCCAAGCTGATGATATCTAAATCCTTAGGCAGGAATGAAGGGCTTCAAGGGTGATGAGGGCATGAAGGAAGAGGGGTAGGGGATTATCCGAGAGATAGGAGTCAGTAATGTCAAGTATTATAGGCCACTGAAAAGACTTGGCATGTTACTCAGTCTCTCTTTCTACCTGCTCCCATCTCTCAATAGCATATACCTGGGGCTGTGGTCAGAATTTATTCCTCAGGTGCTCATTAATTAAAAGGTAATACCAATGTAGTAGAATGTTCTCGCCAGGTAATAGCTTCCAGCAATGACAGAAATGCATTTATTTTTCCAAGCCAAAGTAATTGATCCTTCCAGCAATATTCAAGGGCACCCATAGCACTTACACTGGGCCCTGTGATTAATGCAGATTTAATCGGTTTATCTAATGGATTCCCATGCAGAGCCACGGGAGTGCCCCTGCGGACCATCACATGCTGATTGGTGTGCACAACAGAACTAGCTTGTGGCTGAAGCCAATCAAAGGCTGGGCCAGTTCATCCCAGAGGCCCTGAACTGCTATGAATGTGCCTTCTGACTGGCTCAAGTCACAGCGACTGGTTATTAATTTTGCCAATGAATAAAGCGTAGCCACATTCCTTGGCTCCAACTGGTTGGCCCAGATCCCACACCACATAACGAATGCCACATGGCGTCGGAATATTTCTGAACTGACATGTGGCAGGCAGAGTGATTGTAAATAAGTTCATCACCAGGGCTCTCACCAAGGAAAGAAAAAGTCAGATTAATGCAGAACAATAGATTGGCCAAGCAGCCAGCTGTTCTCTCCCTGCCCCACACATTGTCATTCATCCCTGGAAATTGCGTCCAATTGGTTATGACATGGAGGTTCTTGAAATATCCCAGCGTGTGTGAGAACAGGAAGTCTTAGCTCCAGCACCTTGGCCATCTTCCATTGTTGGATAATTATATTCTGTACGTCAAGAATTTCCTCTGCCTTAAGCCTTCAGAAACATGATGGGATAGAGTCTCGGTGCCCCAACTCAATACCTCCTCCCAAAAGAAACTTTACTCCTGGTAGTGCTAACTAGAGGAGTTTTTACACACAAACACACATGTACAGACGCTCACACAAAATCGCAGCCCAGGATGCTTTCCCCATGCACAGTTTTATGCTACCAGTAGGAAGGCAGGAGCATATTAAATAAACAACACTCAATTGGAAAGAAGACATGTATAATTCGGTTCACTATTGGGCATTCATGGCCGAGGTTTCTGCCTCACAGGGGAGCTCATTATGAGAGAAGCTTTGCCTGGATACAACACAAGGGGATTGGCCCCATTTCCTGGGCTTTTTGGAGGGAGAGTGGACAAAAGGGAGCTGTAACGCTATAGGAACCAGGCTGCTGGAACAAGAGCTAAGTGAGGAGGTAGACGTGGCCTAGCCAGCTGCTGCTTCAAAAGCTTGAGTGGCTCGTTTAAAAAAAAACAATTCTTTATATACTATATGCAGTGTATATACATTATACATCAAATACATATTACATATGTATTCAGCCCTTCCTCAAGTCATCCCCATACACCCCCATCCAGCAGGCTGACCTTTGACCTCTTGCATCCTCTCCTGGGCCTTTTTCCCTTTAGGGTACGGCTTTGACTACTTCCTTCAGTCACAGGACTTTGAAGATACTGATTCTACCACCCACAGTATGATGGCTTAGCCATGGGTCCAGACTTGGAGTTCAGAAAATATGGCACCCATGTAGTTTTGGAAGCTCTTTATAGTCAAATTAACCAGCAAAGAAAGATGAGCAGGGCAGAGAGTAAACATGTTGTGTGATCGACAGTCTTCTTCGTGGCCCCGCCCCTAACCTGCAAGAGACAGCCCAAGTTATTAAAGGGTATTGCTGCACCTTGAGAATCCAGGCGCCCCAGCAAGGTAACTTCTAGAACACCTAAGCCCTCTTTGTCATCATAACCATTGTGCATCCTATTTGTGTAATAACATGGTAACCTAGTGCAATGCTTTAATCAAAGCCTTGGAAAGATGTTGGTAAAGATCAATCTCTATCATGGCTTGGAGTTTAGAGTTTTCCTTTTTCTTCCCTTGTTTCTCTCACTCACTCGCTTTTTAACATGTTTCATCTTAACTTCCCTGAAATTTTGAATGTGCCCATCAAAGATAAAACAAGGGCTTTCTCCTTAGCAAGAGATTTTCTTGGGCAAACTAGAGTCAAGAGAGAGACATGAATTCTCTGCATAATGACATGAGCCTTGGGAGTCTTAAGGAATGATGTAGGTGATAAAGAGAAATCTAGGGGGGAAACTCCTATAAACAGAAAAAAAAATCCCCATCTATCCTGGCAAGTGAGTGCAATAAATCTGAAACACAAACTGGCACTAGAAGTTCACTATGTGAGCAGACACGGTGGCAAAAAGAGGGACACAGACAGGAGGAGGGAGCCCAGGGCGGTTCAGAAGCTGCCTGTGGGAGGTCTTCAAGGACTCAAAGCCAGGGATGGAGAACAGCTGGGCGCACGTGACAGATACACCCATACCAGGATCAACACAATATTTTTGTGAAAAATGCAAACTTTCCCAGCTTTCAAAAAGCCAAATTGGTTTATATTTCTTGGTTGGGTAAAGTAATACGGGAGTAGCTCTTACACTCTCTGAATTACACAGAGCACTCAGAGATAGAAAATGCTTAGTACAGTAGGTAATTATCTGTTAGGGAACATGGTTAATGATTATGTGCAGAAGATGTTAACAACCACACTTAGGGAAGGGACTACAAAGGTTTCGAAGGAGGGTCCCTCCAGGCCAAGTGGTTGTAATGTGGTCTGAGGAGCCTGCTTTAATGCAAAAATGCTTGTTGTCATGGTGACAGGATAGCACCCGCCTGCTCACCAGCATCACACAAAAGCCCCCTATTTTGGCACAATCAGCTTTTAGTTCAAGATAGGCTTTATAAGTAACCAAATATGGAAAATAATATTCCATATGATCTTATCTATCCACTGCTCTGGGAAGACCTAAAGTTTCAAAAGTGAATCTAACCCTAGAAAAAGTTTGGAACAGATTGGATGAAATGAAAGAACCCCTAAGATTCCTCACTCCCCCAACACACACACACACACACACACACACACACACACACACACACCCTGGGTCTTAGTGCTTATGGAATTGTCCTTGCGCTAAGACACGTCATCATTGGCTTTCTTGCTCATTTCCTCTATTTCTTTTGTAATAAAGGAGAGAGCATTTTAAATATTTTGTGATGCCTTAGAGATAAGTGCTCACCCAGAGTGAGTAATGATTTATGGGGGTCAAGTAATAAAAAACAGGAATTTCATTTCTTTTACTGCCTGTTTACCTCCTGGGGGAAAAGACAGCTGGTAAATCAGTTGGGTGAGTTGGTAAATTGGGGGGGCCTTTGTTTGCTGGGCCCAAAAGGAAATCACAGGATGGAAAAGGATCCAGAGGGTGCCTCCTTCACCCTCCCCTTCTGGGTAAGATCGCTTACAGAGCACATCGGGCTGACGGCTATTAATTCCTCGTTTTAGAAACTCTAGGTTAACACACACACACACACACACACACACACACACACAACTTGGAGCCTCTCTCCATTGTTCCAGTTGCCCTAAGTCCTCTTATTCTCTAAGTACTTCCTTATGTCTAAACTAAATCCCTCTTGCTTTCCTGTCTTTATCAGTTACTATAACTATGTCTCTTTTATTCATGTAAGCACAGATATGCTTAGTGCTGTCTCAGTTCCATAAGTAAATTTCTTTAGGATTTCTGGTCAGTTCCTAAAGGAACCTCAGTGAATCTCTATTTGCTCCTCTTTGCAAATAGAACACCCCTTACCCTCAAGCAGCCGGTTGAGAAGACATGGACATTTCTTTGCTTTTTTATAGGAAGCTCATCGAAACTAAGTTTAATCATTTCCTGAGAGGTCAACACTCGCACAAGGTGACATCATTGTTTTTGTGATTAAGTAAGTAAGGATAAAAGTGGGTATGATTTTTTTTAATTAGTTTACTCCATAACATTCCATAAACACCAATGCCTCCCTGTCCTATTTCTATTGTGACATGGCCCTCGAGCTAAAACAGCAAGGAGAAATGTTGCTCAGGAAAAGTGTGCAGTATCCTGCCTCTATCTCTTGCAGGTCATCTGCCAGAGGCAGAGAGCACGCGCGCGCGCGTGTGTGTGTGTGTGTGTGTGTGTGTGTGTGTGTGTGTGTGTTTTCAGTGTACCAAAACAGGGCTTTAATTTTTTTTTAATTATTTGGCAACATTTTGCAAGTAGGAAATGTAAATTAAAATTCTGGATATCAGTATTTCTTTAACAATGTAAAGATGTAGCAACAATTGCCAATGTGGCCCCTTTAATGGGGCCTTCACTCTCCATTTTCCCCTCGTCCTCACCAGTCCTTATGGCACTGTATCCTGCCACTTAACTGGTATTACTTGCTTGGCCCCCTTTTTGCCACTATTACTTTATTGTAACTTGGGGGTGAGACTGTATACCCAGCTGAAATCACCTTTTCTTTGGCTGTGAAAGTTGGTGTCTGCTCACTCTAAGAAGGACGTGTCCTAAGCACTGCCTCACATTCCCTCCCCACTGGCTCCTTACAAAGGGACCTCGCAAGGGTCTGCAATAAGGAGAATTAGTATGAAGGGGCTCTGCCTCTCTGAAGTCCTCTTTGACCTTCTGCCTAACCACAGGCTGTCCTTTCTCCGTGGCTGAGAATCCATACCTCAGCAGCTGGGAAGGGACAAGACTTTTGAGCCAATCAAGTCACCTCTCAGCATCCTCCTAGACCAGTGATGGCGAACCTATGACGCGCGTGTCAGAGGTGACACACGAACTCATTTTTTTGGTTGATTTTTCTTTGTTAAATGGCATTTAAATATATAAAATAAATATCAAAAATATGTCTTTGTTTTACTATGGTTGCAAATATCAAAACATTTCTATATGTGACACGACACCAGAGTTAAGTTAGGGTTTTTCAAAATGCTGACACGCCGAGCTCAAAAGGTTCGCCATCACTGTCCTAGACCTGTCACTCCTTTTCTTCACGGTCATGCAATCATCTCCAACTCCTGGTACTCATATTCTTGCAATGTCAATTCCAGCTTTAAGTTATATAAGACTGTGCCTTCCGTCGTGGATGACCTCTCTCTCTATTTATTTGAGAAAGAGAGAGGAAGGGAGAGGGGGAGAGAGGAGAGAGAGAGAGAGAGAGAGAGAGAGAGAGAGAGAGAGAGAGAGAAAGAGAAAGAGAGAGAGAGAGAGAAACATGGAAACATGGGTCACCTGCTTCCTGCATGCCCCCTACTGGGGATTGAACCTGCAACCCAGGCATATGCCCTGAACCAGCGGCCTTTTGGTGCACGAGGAAGACGCTCAACCCTTGACCACACCAGCCAGGGCCAGAGCATGCACCTTCTGTTCCCTTCCCCTTCTTGTAACATCAGTCTCATAGCAGCCCTAGGAGTCTGGAAGGATTGGGGGAACACCCCAATCAACTTAGCCAGGGCCTGGCACTGTGGAGATGAGGGCCTACTCAGGTGCACCCCCCTAGGCCCATCCCGTGCTACCACAGCCTTCAAGAAAGAGGACCACTCCTTGGCCCCTGCAAGGAAATGGCCACACAAAGACTCTGCAGGCCACTCGGGAACGCTGCAAGCCCAAGGACTCAGACTCAGACCTTGGTTCAAGGGACACCAAGAGGCTGGAAGCACGGTGAGGGTTCTCTGGTGAGTGGGGCCACAGTGTCTGGTGCCGGGAACCAGAAACTATAAAATGACAACTTTTGTACCTCGGGCAACTGGCCTTGGGCCTCATTCTACAGGAAATAAACCCTGGGTGTTTAACAGATGCAGCGGAAGAATGTCCTGGCACAATGCCTGACATCCGGTAAACACTTAATAAATATATATTGAATGAATGAGAAAGACCTTAAGCCCAGCAATATATTTCTTGGCTGCCAGTGGGGAAAGGTAAAAACCTGATTTGCGAAGCCAACTGTTCCCTCTCGTCCTTACAACCCACACACAGAAAAGAGCAGAAAGGACGGCAAAGAAAGGTACCATTAGAGTGGTAGGAAGTCATCTCTGCTTTGTGGCGTAGGTTGAAACACTTACCCTCTCTGGGCCACAGCTGCTTCATCTGTAAAATGGAAAGTCTGTGCTCGGTGACCTGGGGCATGTGCTGTCCCCCAAACCTAATTGCACAGTTTGCCTGCAAAGGGAGTGCGGGCCTTCCTCTGTCAGGCAGACGCCATGAGTAGGAGCGCTGTCACTCACATCACGGAACTGACCTTCTCCTCAACATCAGGCTTTACTAGTAGCTGCGTGAGGAGCCCACATACTAAGCAGAGCAGGTGTTCTTTGGAGCCAGTTTTTAGGAGTGACGGAGAGAGAAGGGGGAGGAGAAGGTTCTGGTGGAAACATGTCCTTCGTCCAGATTTTAAGTTTTCATGCTGCACTTTCATCCCTCTACAGTGGGAAACCCCACCTCCAAGAACAGTGGGGAAAATGAAAGGCAAAAGGTTTCTGCCTGTGTGTGTAACCCTTCTTGATCTACTACTGCGATGACAGCAGCTGGTAGCGAGAAGCAGGAGCTTTACTTCTGAGAGGGGGGCGCGGATGAGAGGAAGAGGGGAGAGCAGGTTGAGGAGAGCAAAGCTCTTCTGCCTCCTGCTCTGTGTCTTCCTAGGTTTGCCAACACTGAAAAGGGTCTTTCTGAGAAGAGCAAAAGGAAGACGTGGGAGGAGAAGTTTGTTGTTGTTGTTTCTTTGGGGGGGGGGGTTGTTGTTGTTATTGTTAATCCTCTCCCAAGGATATTTTTCCATTGATTTTTAGAGAGAGTGGAAGAGAGAAGGAAAGACAGAGAGAAACACTGATGTAAGAGAAAGACACCGATTGTTGCCTCCTGCATGAGCCCCCCAACCAGGGCCCAGACGGGGGAGGAGCCTGCAACCAAGGTACGTGCCCTTGACCGGAATCGAACCCGGGACCTTTGGTCCACAGGCCAATACTCTATCTACTGAGCCAAACCAGTTAGGGCAAGTTTTTTAAGTTAAAAAATGTATTAAATTATTTTTTGTTAAAATAAGGCACTTATTTCCAAGATTGGCAGTATCTGTAGTCAACACCCAGACCTTGTTGAATACAGGGCAAACAAATAAAAATGTGTACAGGAAATTAGAGGGACATTAGTAAATGTCACGTGACAAAAGGGTTCCACGCTTACCTTAGCTTGGGGAATGATTTATTGCAGGATTTCTCAGAGCCTTTCATGTCCAAATGAGCACTGTGACTTGAAAAAGAGACTCTTTCCTCAATTTGGGAAACACTGGCTGAGGAGCAACAACTCACTTCTCTTATTTGAAGACAAATCACGGGAAGGAAAAGAATTATCCTCTCTAGTTTCAGAAGGCCAAACAAAATCAGCACATGTTTAACAATTACTCCTTTGGGAGAATAAAATTTGTAATCTAGTTTCAATATTGAACCTTTATGTTGAAGTCAGAGGACAAAAAGATCCAGCCTTCAGGTTTTGAAGCACTTGCTAACCATAACAGCTGTTCCCAAGTGAAGAGTCCATCTTTAGGGAGAGTGGATAACCTGTCTCTGGAATAATAGTAATAGCCACCCAGATGGAGTGTCTGCCCGTGCTGACTCTGTGCTAAACGTCATTATCTATATACATACAGAAGAGCTATATAAAATACATATGTATATATGTTATGTGTATATGTTATGTTATGTGTGCATGAATTTATGTGTATACCAATTTTTTTCTATTTAATCTTTACAACCCTATATAAGGAGACACCACCGCTATCCCCATTTTGTAGCAAAGAAAACTAAGGCTCCAGAACACTACATAACTTCCTCAAAGGCACATATAGAGCAAAAGGATCAGCCAGGATTCAAGGGCAGTGAGGGTGATTGTAGCTACTCCTCACCATGCAACTACACTGATCCCCTGAGAGTCATTGGACAATAGCTGTGACAACCAGTCATGACAGGGACACTGTAGATGGTGTTTTGATGTAGAAAAGATGTATTCTATGTGACTTAGAGGGTGTCCTTCCAAATAGTTATGATTAGAGTTTTTCATCAGCCTGCATAGACTGCTAATAATCCTTTATAATAAAGCTAATATGCAAATCAACCGAACAGTGGAACAACCGGTCACTATGACACACATTGACCATGAGGGGACAGACACTCAATGCAGGAGCTGCCCCCTGGTGGTTATTGCGCTCCCATAGGCTCACGGATGGCGAGCACAGCGGCCTCCGACTGCTGGCTTAGGCCCGCTCCCCATGGACATCCCCCAAAGGCTCCCGGACTGCGAGAGGGCTCAAGCCAAGCTGAGGGACCCCCCCCACAGTGCCCAAATTTTGTGCACCGGGCCTCTAGTAGTATTTATAAAAACATTGAATTCTATTTTAGTAACTGTTATGTGCCTCGCATTGTCAAGACTGCAGTAGGTAAGAGATAGGGAAGTAAAAAATGTCAAAGATGGTATCTGCCCTCAAAAAGCTTATGGTCCCAGTGTTTCCCTTAAGATCAGAAACATGCCCTGGCTAGTGTTGCTCAGTAGTTAGAGCATTAGCCCACAAACTGAAGAGTCTCGGGTTCTATTCTGGCCAAGGGCATGTACCTGAGTTGCAGGTTCCCCACCACAGTTGGCAACCAATTGGTGTAGCTCTCTCACATCGGTGTTTCTCTCTCTCCTCTCTCTTCCTCCTCCCCCTCCCTCCCACTCTCTCTAAAATCAGTGGAAAAAAATAACTTCCAGTGAGGATTAACAGAAAAAAAAAAAGGATCAGAAACTGGACAGGGTTGTCCACTTTCACCACTCTTTTTAACATGGGACTAGAAGTCCTACCCACAGCAATCAGACAAGAAGAAGAAATAAAAGACATTCAAATTGGAAAAGAAGTAAAACTCTCATTATTTGCAGATGACATGATACTGTATATAGAAAACCCTAAAGATTCCACCCAAAAAAAAATTAGAACTGATAAATGAATTCACTAAAGTAGCAGGATACAAAATAAATATTCAGAAATCAGTTGCATTTTTATACAGCAATAATGAACTATCAGAAAAGGAAACTTAAAACATCCTATTTACAATTACATAAAAAATAAATAAATATGTAGGAATGAATTCAACCAAGGGATAAAAGATCTGTACTCAGAAAATTATAAGATACTGAAGGAAAAGAGAATGAAGAAGATACAAATAAATGGAAGCATATACGTGCTCATGGATAGGAAAAATTAACATCATTAAAATGTCCATACTACCCAAAGCAATCTATAGATTCAATGTAATTCCTATTGAAATACCAATGGCATATTTTACAGAACTAGAATAAATAATCCAAAAATTTATTTGGAACCACAAAAGACCCCAAATAGACTCAGCAAAGAAGAACAAAGTTGGAGGTATCATGCTACCTGATATCAATCTATACTACAAGGCTATAGTAATCAAAACAGCATGGCACTGGCATAAAAACAGACATATAGATCAATGGAACAGAATAAAGAGCCCAGAAATAAACCCATGCCTATATAGTCAATTAATATTTAACAAAGGAGGTAAGAACATACAAATGGGTAAAGATAGTCTACTCAATAAATGATGTTGAGAAAACTGGACAGATACATACCCCAAAAAATGAAACTAGACCACCTTCTTACACCATATACCAAAGAGCTTATGTAAATATATGCATAGGCCATGGACACAGACAATAATACGGTGAAGGCCTGTGGTGGGGCAGGAGCTGGGTTGGGGGAGGGGGGAACAGTGAAAATGGGGGACATCTGTAAAACTCTCAACAATAACAATAAAAAATAAAAAAGAATAAATTCAAAATGGATTAAAGACTTAAATGTAAGACTTAAAACCGTAAAACTCCTAGAAGAAAACTTAGGCAGTAAAATCTCTGACCTTTCTCTTAGCAGTATCTTTTCTGATATATCTTCTTGGGTAAGAGAAACAAACAAACAAAAATAAACAAATGAGACTACATCAAACTAAAAAGTTTTCCACAGACTCATAAATACAGAGAACAGATTGACAGCTTTCAGCTATAATCAATCCACAAACAATAAATGTTGGCAAGAATGTGGATAAAAGGAAACCCTGGTGCACTGTTGGTGGGGATGCAGATTGGTGCGGGCACTGTGGAAAACACTGTGGAGGTGCCTCAAAAAATTAAAAAGGGAACTCCCTTATGTCCCAATTAATGATTCTACTACTGGGGATTTATCCAAAGAAACCCAAAACACTAAGTTGTAGCATTATTTACAAAAGCCAAGATTTGGAAGCAGTCTAAGTGCCCATCAGTAGATGAGTGGTTAAAAAAAGTGGTGGTACATTTACACAATGAAATATTACTTGGCCATTAATAAAAAAGATGAACTCATACCATTTGCAACAGCATGGATGGACTTAGAGGGCATTCTGCTACGTTAAATAAGTCAGTACAGAGAAAGACAAATGCCATATGATCTCACTTATGCGTGGAATCTAAAGAACAAAATAAATGAACAAACAAAATTGAAACAGACTCATAGACACAGAGAGCAGACTGGTTATTGCCAGAGGGGAGGGTGGTTGGAGGACTGGGTGAAAGAGATGAAGGGATTAAGTACTAATTGGTAGTTACAAAATAGTCACAGGGGTGTAAAGTACAGCCTAGGGAATGTACTTAATAATATTGCAATAACTATGTATGGGCCAGGTGGGTACTAGAAATATGAGGGGGAGGGGAACATTTTGTAAAGTATAAGATTGTTAAACCACTAATCTGTACACCTGAAACCAATACAAAATAAAATTGAAAGTAAACTGTAATTAAAACATTAAAAATAAATAAATACATAAGCTTATGCTCCTACAAATATAGCTTCCCCATTATCAATACCCCCCTATCAGAGTGGGTACACTTGTCCCAACTAATGAACCTACACTGACATAATATCACCAAAGTCCTTAGTTTACCTGAAAGTTCGCTCTTGCTGTTGTACATGCTATGAGTTTGGACAAACGTACGGCATGTATCCATTATTATGGTGTCGTACATTGTATTTTCATTGCCCTGGAAATCCTCTGTGCTCCACCTGCTCATCCCTTCCCTCCAGCCCCAGCCCTTGGCAACCACTGATCTTTTCCTGTTTCTATAGCTTTGTCTTTTCCAGAATGTCACGTAGTCAGATCGTACCATCTGAAGCCTTTTCAGTGTAACATGTTAACCGTCACTCTTTACAATACAGGGGAGTTTCCTAAAGGGGAAGGAGCCTGTGAGCTGGGGCATCGCCGGGTGCACATCACAGTTTTGCCGAGGGCCTGCTTCGAGCAGAGCTTTGAAGAATGGATTTACACGTGTGCTGTTCCTCGTGAAACCCAAATTCCCACGTGTACAGCGGCATTCAAACAAAGAGCAAGTCAGAAAACAAATCCGACTGGAGCCTCTTCCAATAGCGGTGTCTCCACGCACCTTGCCAGGCCGGGGCCTGGCTTACTCTGTCTGCCCTGAGGAAGCCAGCACAGCCCATGATCAGGGCAGGAAACGGCCACCCAGACTTTCCCGGGTTCTGTCATGAATGTAAACCTTAACCCTCAACGAGCATATTCCATCTTTCAATTTCCCATGTACCCTAGTACCCGCGGGACCTCTCCATGGCTGCCCAGAGGGGTCTCAGGGTCACACCAGCCACGTGGATGACAAGGGTCTTCCCAGACACCAGCCACGAGCTGCCTGGAGGTCCCGAGCTCCCCTGTCCTCACAGCTCCCCTGACCTCACAGCTCCCCTGTCCTCACAGCTGGTAGAGAAGGTATAGAAGGAGCCCTGTCATCCCGGCTGGATGAGGACCAGCTGAGCATCCAGAGAGAGCCGAGGAGCCCTGCAGCCACTTTCCTGGGCCAGCCTGCAAATTGAGGGCTCCCGCAAGTTACTCTGCCCACTGAGTGATATGACATCACTGTTACTTACGGAAGGGTACCGGCTAAAATCACCGCACGTGAAAAATGAATCAAGGTAAGGTTCAAAGTTTCAAAAGTGAGGACTTAATCCACTGCAGGTCACCTTAAAGGGAGTGGGTGAGCAGGTCATGTTTCCCGGGTGAGGGCGGCCCTCGCATCCCCGTGCCCGCACAGAGCCAGCCCCGGACACCGGTTTGTCTAGTGCAGGGTTTCTCAATCTCGGCTCTGTTGGCATTGAGGACTGGCTACGTCTTCATGGGGGAGACCTGTTCTGTGCTTTTTCGAATGTTTGGCAGCATCCCTGTCCTCTACTCACGAGATGCCAGTAGCACCTCCCCTATTTGCGACAACAAATGTCCCCTGAGGGCCAACATCATCCCTGGCTGAGAACCACTGGAGTGAAATGTCTATAGTGGGTTTGCGGGGGGGGGGCGGCTGCGCGGGCAGAGAACCTACGGAGGTTCTGGCTCCAAACTTCCTCCCAGGGCTACCTTTCCTAGTAAACCTCTGAAGGACATTCATCTCACGTATTTTACAGGCATGGGTTCCAAAGGAGGAGAATAAACTGGGAAATACTTTGGTGAGCGTGCAACATTGGTGTTTATTTACAAGGCTGTTTCAACTTGCAGCTGTGACTGAATTTCTGCCGGATAAAATGTGGGGATTTTCTAAACCTCAGACACAGATGCTACGTTCACAGGAGACCCTTGTCCTCGGTTAAACATTGTGACCGGCCAGTAGCCTCCACAACAGACCTCCACAGAGCATTCTTTCCGAGCCCATTTATCACCCTCTAGTCTAGTTCAAGGCATTGTTCCAATTCCAGGGCCTCCTCGGCAGGGGGCCCTTTAAAAGGCAAATAACTTAAAAGGATGAATGAGTGAAAGAATGAATGGAACCTCTCCATTTCGCATCACCTTTTGCTGACCCCAGTGGTTCAGACTTACTGTGTATAAGCTCTGCAGCAGCCACCCACCTCCCCATTCAAACAAACAAACAAACAAATAAATAAACAAAAATAATGGGCTGCGATGGAGACATACCAGGCCAAGGATGTGTTTCTTGGTCCACCCTCCGCCACCCACCCCAGCGGCTCACTGCTGCCCCTCAGATCGCCTTCTCCAGAAACACACGGGGACAGCCCTCTGAGCCGTCAGAGCCTCTTACCTTGAAAATGCGCAGAAACTGGTTCTTCCTACGTGCAGGGAACTAAAGTGGCTCCACAGGGAGTCGAGACAGGCAACCCTCCATCAGCCACACGGAGACACCAAAGCGTGGCCTGAGGTCCAGCTGGAACCCAGAGGGAAAAGCCGGTGGGAAAGGAAGACAGGAAGTCGGTCAGGGAAGGCGGGCCCAAAAGGAGAGGGCATTTATTGAGCACTTACTCTACACCTCACATGAGCATTTATTATGCACCTCACACTTCCTTCAAATGCTACCTCCTTTTCTTGTCATCAGGGAGGGAGATGTTATTATTCCCCATTTCGTCAACAATAAACTCCGGAAGTTTGGCCGGCTGAGTCTAAAACTAGGTTGTCCACGGCAAAGCCCGCGCTCTTTACCACGCCTCGGGCTTCCTGCCCTGGCTAGATCGTTAAACCACCTGATACGGATGCCCCAATCTTCACCAATTAAATCAGAACCCTGGCAGTGCAGCAAGCATGCTGTTTTTGTAAAAGCCCCAGGTGAGCACAGTGCACCTTCAGGATTGAGAACCACTGCCCCGCACAAGGAGTGGAGGAGGGCCGTGTGGACAGAAGGGCCAGGCGGTGCGCAGATGCTGCCCGTTCAGTTATCCACCCACAGAGCTGCACTGTGCTGGGGTGGGGGCTCCCCACACCCAGTCAGTGAGCACTAGGAGCACTCTTCATCTGTGCAACATAAAATGTTCTGGGACGATAAAGCCACAAACACTGCGTGCTGTCTGACCTATTCCAGCAGAAACTGCTTTGCATCCTGGGCTTTTCCATATAGTGTGCACTCAGGCAGGGGCTCCCCAGGGGACACTGGGCAATGACGGAAGCATCTTTGCTTCTCACCGCTGGGCAGGGTCGGGAGGTGCTACAGGCATCCAGTGGGTGAAGGCCAGCGATGCTGCTAAACATCCTACTGTGCACAGGATGCCCCCACCACAAAGAATCACCCAGTCCCAAATGAAAACAGTGCCGACGCTGAAAACCCCACTCAAAGAGCAATAGTCACCACCGGGTAGACACAAACCCTGGAGTACCACCCTCCTCCAGGTCAGAAGCCTGTCCCTGACCAGGCATGTTTCAAAGAATCACAGAATCTTGGAACAGTAAGAGACTGAGAGACAGGCCAACGGAGACCCAGGCTGTTAGGACAGACCTAGAACAACGCTACACGCTGTTTCCCAAACCACATGTCGCGCTTGGCTGGCTGCACCTGCTGCCAGGTAGTGCCTGTGTAGCAAATGCACTGAGAAAGGTATTCCTTACTGCAAACGCCTATCGTTGGTTTAACAAGTATGTGTTGGGTGCCCAGTAGGTTCGGGGCACAGTGCCTAATTTCCCTGCTGCACTGTTCCCCAGCCCCCAAAAGCCCTCTTTGTGTTCAAGCCCAATAGAAGATGCAGGCAAGACAGGCTCAGAACCCAGCAAATCACCCCCAGCTGGGTTTATGGTGCTTTTATTGTTTTCTGGCTCATTGGGTAACTTGGCAACCTGGGATCAGGTATGCAAGGAAGTGAAGGAGACCCATCCAAGAATCACACACAAGGTTGGGGCAGGGGAGCTGCACATGTGAGGCTCTGCCCAGCCTGAAGCCTTGGGCAGGTGCCCTGCATTCCTTGCAGGCTGCCCAAAGCTGCCCTCTGCCCCCAGCCCAGCCCTGCTCCCAGCCCCCTCCCACTTCAGGCAGGTGACAAGGCAGCTGATTCTGGCCACTTAGCCACCAAGCATGGGTTCCACCTCCCTCTCCTCCCCCCTCCTCAAACCCTCCCCTCCTTCTCCTCCCTCTCCCTCTCTTCCTCCCCCTCCCCCATCTCCTTCCCTCCTTCTCCACCCCCTGCCTCTCCTCCTCCTCCTCCTCCTCCTCTCCTCTCCTCCTCCTCTCCTCCTCCTCCTCTTCTCCTCCCTCTTCCCTGGCGCCCACACTGTTATCTACAAGAATAAGTGCTCTGTTGTAACTTGCCACAGAAATGAAAACTGCTCAGGGGAAGAAATTGGGAACGTTTTGTACTACAGGGTCACAAAAGATTTAAAAGTCATTCTCTCTACTGGAGGTCTCATTTACACTGGGCAGAAACAACAACAAAATAAAAACCTGTCAAAGGCAAAGACTGCAGAGGCAAGACTAGTGGGGCGGAGAGGAGAGGGAGAGGCAGCCACACGAAGCTGCCATGTGGGAGACATTGAAGGCCGAGTGCTGGGGTGCTGGTGCTGAGTGGTGCTGGAGGAGGGGTGCTGGGGTGCTTCCCCCTGCCCAGCGCCCTGAGATGCCCCTGGTGCCTGCAGACCACTCCTCTCCATGCCAGGAGCACCGCTCCCTGCACTTCCACTCATCCAACGAAACTCCTGGCACAGCTGTCAGCTGAAACCTGACCGGAGACAGCTCTGGTGTAAAGGGGAGAGGAGCCTAAGCCACCTGCATGGCAGGGCCTGTGACCACAGCATAAGCTGCCGGTGTGTCACCTGACTCTCCCCATTCCACCTGCACGTTCTTTCCTCAGGGAGCCTCCTCTAGTTCCCCAGATTCATTCTGTCACTCAACAAATATTTATTGAATGAATAATATTTATTGAGTGGCCCCCAAAGATTAGGTGCCCTTAAGTGTAGTCTGTCATAGCAAACTCCTCCTATTTGACAATATATATATGGTGATTAATTAACTACTCAGTAATTATTATATATAGTATTACAGATATCTCCCATTTTTTCCCCTTTACTCACTTCTTTCCAGCCCCTACCCACCCCCGGTCTTCACCACCCTAGTGCCCGTGTCTGTGGGCTATGCGTATAAGTATATAAGTTCTTACGTTTATCTCTTCTTGTCTCCCCATCCTAACATCAAGGTATGTCAGTCTATTCCCTGCCTACATGTTTTGGGTCTTATGATCAAGTCATTTTAGTAATTATTTCTTAGGGTCCGTTCCCACACCCAACCCACCAGCTTTCCAGAATACTGAGCTACATGAGGACAGGAGCCAAGTCTATCTGGTTACTTGCTCTATTCCATCACCACTGGGGCCAGGACTATTGAATGAATGAGGGAACAAATGAATGAGCAAACTGTCCATCTAGGTCAGCGCTGCCCATTAGAAATGCTAGTCACAAAGGCAAGCCACATGTGTCATTTAAAATTTTCTAAAAGCCACATTTTTAAAAAAAATGTTAAATTGCTAGGGATGTAAAGTATAGCATAGGAAATATAGTCAATAATATAGCAATAACTATGTATGGTGCCAGTGGGTACTGGAAATATGGGCTATTGGGGGGAACATTTTATAAAATATATAATTGTCTAACCACTATGCTATATACCTGAAACCCATACAAAATAATATTGAAAGTAAATTGTAATTAAAAATTAAAAATAAATTTGAAAAAGAAAAACTTTTTAAAAAAATTTATCTTTATTGTTGAAAGTATTACAGATGTCCCCTTTTTGCCCCCCATTAACCACCCCCCCTGCTCCCACCCCCTCCCCAGGTCTTCCCTGAACTACTGTCTGTCCCGTCCATGGACTATACCTATCTGTACTAATAATAGCCTAGGTAGTCGTCACACCCTCACGTCGTCAAAAGATGGCCATCACAAGATGGCCACACGCACAGCAGAGGTGGAGCCCGGTGGCCATTGTGTGCAGTGAGGCCTGGGGTTCCTGCGGCTCCACGTGGCGTGGAGGAGGTCAGTCCTGGCGGAGGAGGCGGGTCGAGGCAGGGGAGGGCAGTTGTGGGCAATCAGGCTGGCAGGGGAGTGGTTAGGAGTCAGTGGTCCCGGATTGTGAGAGAGATGTCCGACTGCCACGGGGATCGGGCCTAAACCAGCAGTCAGACATCCCCCAAGGGGTCCCAGATTGAAGAGGGTGCAGGCCAGGCTGAGGGACACCGCCCCCCATGCACGATTTCGTTCACCGGGCCTCTAGTATGCATATAAGTTCATGGGTTAATCTCTTCCTGTGCCCACCCCCCCTTCCCTCTAAAATACATGAGTCTGTTTCATGCTTCAGTATCTCTGGATCTTTTTTGTTCATCAGTTTATTTTGTCCATTAGGTTCCACATATGTGTGAGATCATGTGATACTTGTCTTTCTCTGACTGGCTTATAAGAAAAACTTTTTAAAAAATGGCTGGGCACTTTCTAACAGTTGTGATCACTGCCTATATATAATTTTGTATCCAGGTTTTTTCAGTTAAGATGAGAACTTAAATTTTTCTCATACTCATAAAATCTGTAGATGTGAAAAAAGGGTAAAATTAATTTTAACAACATGTTTTTATTTAACCTATATATCTAAGATATTGTCATTTCAACATTTAATCTACTTGAAATAATTACAAAAAAATATGTTTTGCATTCTTTTTCTCATATGAAGTCCTCAGAATGTGGTATGTGTTTTACTCTCACAGCATATCTCTATTTGGACTAGCCTCATGCCAAGGGCTCAATAGCCACCTGTGGTGAGTATATTATATTAGACAATACAAGTGTGGGTTTCGCTAGGGCCTTCCTGGTGTGCTTGTATTCTGCTATATAATCTCCTCTATACCAAGAGACTATATGGCCTCTTGCTTATGGTCTTGTGTTAGATTGCCTGGTTCGAATCCTAACTCTACCACTTACTACTTGTGAGACCCAGGACAAGTTATGTAACCTGTCTGTGCCTCAGTTTCCTCTTCTATAAAGTGGGAGTGCTAAGAGTATTTACATTATGGGAGATATATCAGGAACAATAAAGCCCTTAGAACTATGCCTGCCACACAGTAAGTATTCAGTAATATTAGCCATTTAATATTTTATCATACACTAGAGGCCCAGTGTATGGATTCATGCACCGGTGGGGTCCCTCGGCCTGGCCTGTGCCCTCTCGCAATCTGGGACCCCTCAGGGGATGTCGGACAGTTGGTTTCAGCCCGATCCCCACAGGCCAGGCCAAGAGACTCCACCAGTGCACAAATCCGTCCACTGGGCCTCTAGTACGCATATAAGATCTTTGGTTAATCTCTTCCCACCCTCCCCTCTCCCCCTTTCCCTCTGAGATTCATCTTTTTTCCCCCATGTTTCCATGCCTATGGTTTCTGCTCCTGCATTGAGCATCTGCCCCCTGGATGGTCGGATAGTAAGATGGTCGGACGGACGCTTAGGCTTTTATATAGAGAGATGTGTATCACAAACAGACATTTATATCCACTTCTTGGCGGTAGAGATGGGAGGTAGCTGGTAGGACAAAAGAAAAACCAGTATCCATTTAGAACTGCATTCTGAACATACTCTTTTATAAACACAGCAAGACATATCTTAGTGAAAAAGACTGATTTTGGACATGCAGATTGTACAGGCCAGAAACAACTTTTAAGCGCACATGGATAAGAGAATTTGCACTCTGCTGAGGCACACGTTATTGGTGAGATGAGACGTTCTGGTTTCAATAAAAACCTTTTGCAATCTTGTACAGGTTGTTTTAATGCCTTTCTCTCGTGTTAAATTCAAGTTCTGCTGTCCAGGACACGCAAGTTGTCTCTTTTCCAATCCAACACAGAAAGCAAGTGACATTTACGTTTGATTTCCTGTCTGGGACAGAAAGCCTGCTCAGGCAGGCGGAGCGCTCAGCAGGTTGCCGGCACCGGACAGATGTTTTCCTCGCCCCAATGGCTGTCATGGTGGCCTTGGAGCAGGAGGGTGCCACATTTGAAACAAGGTAATAACAGCTACCTTACAGGAATGTTGTGAAATGTAATTGAAATCATGTGAGTGACAATGCTTGACCCAAAGTAGGTACCTGATCAATATTTCCTTAGGAGAACGCAACCTGAGGTCTGTGTCTTATTAACGATGCCACAGTCTCATGGAAAGCATCTTCTTTATTTCGAGCTAAAAATGTGTTCCTATCCTGCCCTTCTTGACTATGCAGAATGAGTCTAATCTCTCTTCCAAGAAGCCCTCAACTATATGAGAGTAACTTCCCACGCCTTCTCCACTACACGTTCTCTTTTCCAGCCCCCAAGTCCCAATTTCCTCCAACAAGACAAGAATTTGTTGTCTTCAAAGTAACTAGAAGCATCGGGGCATTAGTGGATCCCAAGACACACCTCAGCACCAATAACGTGCCTGTAGCCTCAGAGAACCCACCCGGGGATTTGTGGGAGATGGATAAAGTTAACCTCGTGATTAGCCTAATGCTTTCTTTATTACGTAAAATTCAAGGAACTTTTTCCATGTGCTCTCCCCGCTCCCAACACGGACTACAGATGCTGTTTTGTTGGAGGGAGACTGTTGTGGGATGAATACATTCTTCACAGTTGAAACCCAGCTCTGAACCTTTGAAGTGACATTTATTGTGGTCTTGGGAAAGGTTCGGTGGAGGTGAGGAGTGACAGCTGAGGGTGATAAATCAAATGCAGCTCCGTTTTCATTTAAGGGCAAGCTCTCCTCCAGTCTGCCCGGCTCTGTCATCAGCCGGTGCTAGCAGCTTGTGAGTTCTTATGTAAATGGTAAACAGAACAGTGAATGGTGACAATTTCTTCAACTGCTAGGTTGAGCCGTCAGCTCCCATTCTCTCCTTAAACGTGACATCTTAAGCTCCTGGTTGGAGGAGAGTCATGTTAACAAAAACATTTCAGGGCTAATCCTAATCATAAAGCCTCTCTCAGGAATGATGCCACTTGTGCAGCAGGTTCACAACACACCTCGTCTGCTCTGCCTCCTCAGCCCTGAAGTGAAGGTTGCAATAATCTAGCACCGACTGTCCAATACGGGAGCCACTAGCCACACGTGGCCACAGAGCATTTGAAATCTGGCTAGTTTGAATTGTGATGGGCTGTAAGTATACAATAATACGCACAGGGACTCAGCTGGTTGAGTGTCGTCCTATGCACCAAGAGGTCGCCGGTTCAAATTCCTGTCAGGGCACATGCCAGGGTTGCGGGCTTCATCCCCAGTAGGGGGCGTGCAGGAGCTGATCCATGTATTTCTCTCTGATTGATGTTTCTATCTCTTCCTCTCCCTTTCTCTCTCTCTAAAATCAATAAAAACACATTAAAAAAATAATTCACATAGGATTTCAAAGATTTAATATAAAAAACTGTAAAATAGCCCAATCGGTGTGGCTCAGTGGTTGAGCATCAACCTATGAGCCAGGGGGTCATGGTTTGATTCCCGGTCAGGGCACATGCCCAGATTGTGGGTTTGATCCCGGTGGGGGGTGTGCAAGAGGCAGCCAATCAATAATTCTCTCCTATCATTGATGTTTCTCTCTGTCTCTCTCCCTCTCCCTTCCTCTCTGAAATCAATAAAAACATATTTTTTAAATTGTAAAATATCGTATTAGTAATCTAAAAAATTCATTTTAGATTACTAATAAGATATTCATTTTATGTTGGTTTTGATAATATTTTGGATATATTGAATTAAACTAAATTATTTTTAAATTAATTTCGCCTTTTTACATTATTCAACGTGGCTGCTAGAAATTTTTAATTAGATATGTCTTCATAATGTGGCCGCCATTACATTTCCATGGAACAGCACTAGTCTGGAGGGCAAGGTAGGAAGCTGGAAATCCCACATTTCTCTGGCCCTTCCTCCGGGTTCAGACTTAGGAGCAAAGGGGCTACATCAGAAGGTGCCACTGACTTTACTGCTTCTTGTTGGTTAGACTGCAGCAGTGGTCCTCACACTTCAGTGAACGTAAGTGTTATGGATTGAACTTCCCCCAAAACTCATATGTGGAAGCCTTAACCCCTGTGACTGAATTGGAGATAAGGCCTTTAAGGAGGTGATTACACTTAAATGAGGCCATAAGGGGAGAGCCCTGATCCAACAGAACTGGTTCATAGGTTGACGCTCAACCACTGAGCCACACCAGCTGGGCAAATTTAAGTCCTTTTATTGGAAGATAACTCCTGGGGGTGGAGGATATACTGTCATAGTGCAAAGGCTAAATCAGGGGGAGGATTTAAAAAAAAAATTAGCTGAGCTTGGTCACAAATGAGAAAGTAGGCTTAATTCGTTCATACGTGAAAAATACTCTTGAGTCTGAAAAACGGCTCTCCACAATGTATTCTTCATTATTATTATTCATCAGTGTCAATGTGTGGCTTGTTTTCAATTCTTCTATATCGAAGCTAGTGAGACATGATGGTAAAGTTTCAAGACAACATGAAGTTACTAGTGCCTCTTGTTAGAAAGCAGCATTTTTCATCCCAGGGTCATGCACCACCATTTCTCTTATTCATTACTGATGCAACATCAAGCTGTGAGCTTCTGCAGGGCTGAAAATAATTCATGCAACCAATCTTCTTTAACAAACTAATCATCTCTCCCCTTCAGGAAGTACAAGCTATGGAACACTGGGGATGATTATGAAAAATAACAGTATTTATATAAACCTACTGGGCTCCACGATTCCTTCAGTACAGTTAGGGAAACTTTAACTGTGGTTAAAGATCTTTCCACTAAAACTCTCATGGAGACAGCAAGGGCCTGCCACATCATTTGGACAGAAGTTTCCAAACATTGTTCTCAGAATCCCTTTCCACTCTTACCAAAAGCATTAAGTACCCCAAAGAGCTATCGTTTACATATATTACAACTATCAATATTTGCTATATTAGAAATTAAAGCTGAAAAATTTTTTAAATGAATTCGTTAATCTTATTTTTAAAAACCTATTAGCATTTTTATAAAACACACTATATTTTCCAAAACAAAAACATTAGTGAGAAGAATGGTATTGACTTACACTTTTGCAAATCTCATGCCTGGCTTCATAGAAGACAACTGGATTCTCCTATCTGCTTCTGTATTCAATCTATTACAGTATCACACGGCATATAGCATCTGAAATGAGAGAGAGAATGAGAGTGAAAAAGTATATAACAATTTAATTTTATTGCTAAGATAGTTTAGACTTCGTGGACCCCCTGAGAGTGTCTAGGGAACCACTAGGGTTCCATCAACACATTTTGAGAACTGCTGATTTGGGATAAGACTGACTCCCATAAATGAAAAAATAAGCTTAACTATCTAGTGAAGAAAGTGCTAGAACTAGAAGAGTGAAAGCTAAATAGAAGTAGAAAACATAGTATCTGTTTTAAGGGGGTTAAAATGTATTTTGCAATAGAATAGTGGGGCATATTGCATTACTCTTCAAAATATCTGCTGCTCCTCTTACCAGCTTCTCCTAAGTGGGCCCTCCCAACAGAGACTCTCCCTAAGGGACGAGTATACTCTTACCACCCTATTGTGTTCATGTCTGACCATCTGAAATGTGAGTGGATTGACATGTGTTACTTCTGTGCAGAAGCTTTCAGGACCATTGCATGATTTCCTCATCCATCATTTCCTCTCCCATCACACTCACAAGGCAGCATGAAGCAGAGTGGCAATCAACCCATGAAATCCATGTAATAAAGTAGTCGTCCACTGAAATTTTTGGAGCTGTTTGTTACTGCAGCATAACTTAGCCAATGGTGACTGATAAAGGTGGGATAAATAAGTACAGAGAAACTTACATATTGAACAAAGTATCATAGTAATTATTCCCACATATTAAAGAATAAGAAGCCAGAGATGATCTATGCCAGCATCCTCAATTTTTTTAATTAAGTGTAGCAAGCACTATGGAGTCAGGCCCTATGCTAGACCCTGAATATTTAGGGATGAGTAAGATATGGTCTCAGTATGGAAGGCAGTGGTAGGAAGCATGGCTTTGACATTAGACCTAGATTGCAAGCTTAATTCTGCTACTCACAACTGTAGGACCTTAGCAAGTTTCTCTGGATTTTATTATTCTTATTTATAAAATTAGGATAATATTACCTACTTCAGATGATTGTGAGAATTAATCGATATGATTAAACTACTAGTATATGGCAGATAGCCTAGCATAGTGTATATTTTCAATAAAGACTGCTTTCTTTTCACCTTTGTCCCCCCATCTTCCACCCCCAATCCCAGATGAGGTCTTGGGATTATAAACATAGCTCTATTAACAGTTTCTCAGTTACTTTTCTAAATTTTAGTCTTTCCAAAAAATAAAAAAATTATATGGACAACATACATATAAACCAGGGGTCCTCAAACTTTTTAAACAGGGGGCCAGTTCACTGTCCCTCAGACCGTTGGAGGGCCAGACTATAGTTTAAAAAAAAAAACTATGAACAAATTTCTATGCACACAGCGGTGGCAAAAACACCCGGCGGGCCAGATAAATGTTTTCGGTGGGCCGCATGTGGCCCGCGGGCCGTAGTTTGAGGACCCCTGATATAAACACACAAATATATTCATTTAGTCTGTCACTCTAATAATTATTAAATACTGTACTCAATTTACAAATGAGAAAACTCAAGCAGTGAGAGGCTGAAAAACTTCCCCAAGATCATATACATCAGCACATAGATATTTACCTCATTTTTTAAATGGCTGATACTATTCAACATATTGATAGTTTCCTTAAACATTCCCTTTTTGATAAACATTTTCAAGTTGCATTATGTGTTTATTATCACAACAAAGGAACAACCTATACAAATATCTTTTTATACATATGTAATAACATTTGTAGGATAAATTCTTAGAATTGGGTAGTTAGGTCAAAGAGTATAGAAATTTCAATTTGGGTAGATAACTGAAATTGCCTTTCAGAAAGTCTTTGCCGATTTATACTCCAGCCCATAGGGTAGGACATACCTTTTCCCGAGTCTCATCTCTGCTATCATCTTAATCTTCAGTGGCTTATGCCTCTGGATCAGTGTTTACCAAGCTGTCATTGGGCACAGCTTAGGCAAGGCTGCTGCACAGGGAGCACCCCCCTTTTTGTCCTTGGTGGGTTAATGCCTTCTTTCTCTGCTTTCACCCACAATGCATTTGGCGAGTCTGGCTAGAAGTGGGCTTTGTTCTGCTCTGAACTACACAAGAATAATTCATCTATCTGAAAGGTAACTTGTATATTGATCCAGAGACATTGCAGGAGTGTAGCTTTTTCATTGATTATTTGATAATGGGTCATTTCATTTCTATCTACTTCTGACTTCTCTATCTAACTCAGATAAAAACCCAGGTAACCCTGAACACATAATTCATCTCAGTGAAAAGCATTTTGCCTGCTCATTCACATTAGCTCAAAAAGTGACCCTGCAAACCTCCAAATCATTCAGAACAATATGAATATGGCTCTTCCAACCTGCCTTGTTCTTGTTTAATATTTGGGCAAGAAACTAAAGGAGCATTTATTTTGAAGCAAATTACATCTCATATTTTCTTGGAATGAGGCAAAAGCAAGCCTAAAACATATTTCAACTGAGTGAATCCACGTTGACAAGAGCACTTGTAATCGCTTTCACTGTGTGTTCTTGGCCAATTTACAACTACATTCATTGAATTAATAATGATCACCTAAAACTTGCAGAGGCCTAATACCCAGGGCTCTATTGGAAGGTTACTGCCCTGACATTTAAATATTTATTGATGATAATTGGATGACAGTTAGGGATGGGCTCAGCCAGAAATAAATTCAATCTGCTTATACAAGCACCCAAGCCAAGAGTCCTCCTCAGGCCATGTTGATGCAGTACCAGGAGAAATGGGGGTGAAAAGAACTTTGAAGACATGTGAAAACTAAAATCTTGAGTCTTATCATTGCTTTGTTGCATTAAAGGTAAAGGTGAACTTCTTAAACATCATTTTTAAACCAAATTGTCCACAAAAGGGAAACAAATTTGGAATTGAACACATTGCTTTCCTGGACTCTGAAATTTCCCTCCTATTTCAAAAAATATTTGAGTGCATTAGGCATCCAATCTGTATAGAGACTAAAAGGAGACTCAGGGTATGGAATGGAAGAAGTAGAAGGTAGAGAAAAAAAGGCAAGAGCGGGAAAAGAAATTGATCAGGAAGAAAGCACTGAAAAAAATTATTGTAAAAGATCCTTTTCAACCCATGACCTACCTTGTTAGCACTTAGAGACATTTAATCATTATTTCCCCCCAAGATGATTCAGCCTGCTGCTTCTACCTGACAAATAGAAAAATTACAGAGCTAATTTAGGTAGCAGTGTTAACCACCTTCCTGGAGCATTTATTAGCCAAGATATGCCAGGTTATGCTGCAGTAACAAAGAATCTCAAAATCTTAGTGACCAAAAACTACAAAGGTTTATTTCATGCTCATACCACATGTCCATCTCAAGCTGCTAGGGCATTCTGCTCATCACAGTTACCCAAGGATGCAAGCTAACAGAACAGCCAATCGCCCTTTCAGGAGAATCTGTGACTGAATGTTCTGGCTTGGAAATAAATGGCACTAATGACTACCATGGAGGCCATGCTTAAGGCTTTGAATCCCTTCTCTGCTTCTCACTATCCATGTGAACTTGAAAATGTTACCTTTACACTTGGAGGCTCAGATTCCATATCTGAAAACCAGGATAATACAATTGTAGCACCTAGCACATATCTGAGGCTCAATGGGCTTTTGGGTTTTACCACATAAAAAGACATCCAAAGAGCCCAGTGGGTCCACACAGCTGTTTGCTTTTGCTCACTTGTACCATATTATACACAAAATTCCTTAAAGTATATGCTAAACCACAATGCTTGCATGTCTCGAGGCTCTCACTGTCACGCACTGTGGTTTCTAACAGCTCAACAGTTCAATATCGTACATGGTGAAAGGTGACCTGAAGGTGACTGAAGAAATGAGCCAAGATTTCACATCCAACTTTGTATTTCCTGATTTCCACTACAGTCCATATTCACTGCCGTGTCTACCTCTTGTGTCTGGGGACAAAATGGGAGAATAATATACTGCACCTCAGGAGAGCATCTTTGTCAGCAAGCTTTTAGACAAGGATCAGTAAGCCAAAAGGTTATTGTCACTGTTCATATGCAATGATTACCCTTCACAACTGTATTTCCATGATAACTAAGAAAATTAAAGAGATTCAAAAAATGATTGCTACTATAATAAAGCAGAAAGATAGTTTATGGAACAATGTGTTTTAGGGAAGTGTCATGGGTGGAAGCAGGAGAGGGACCCATGCTTATCTCCAGGGAGAGAGGGGAGACCCCATGGATGGAGCAGGCAAGCTGCATCGGGCCTGACAGGTCCCATTTCAGTGTTATGGGACCAATAAATTGGAGAGAGAATTTAATACCTATTATTTTAATACTTAAGAATTTTTTTAAATTCTGTATCTATGAATTTTCAAGGAGGACCAAGTGGTTTGTGCTAACCCGAAGATGTCATGGCTAATACTCTGTGAAACAAAACAACCCACTTTCAAGATAAAGAGAACAACATTCAATATAATTTCTTCATGTTTTTAAATGAATAACCAATTAGCAATCACTCAGTCATGAACCAATAGCACTTACTAGGCTTCCCTTAGTGATTTCTCAGAAATATTGGGAGATTAACAGGATGTGATTAATCAGACTAAGCCTATAAGCTATTTCCAAGTACTTGTTCCTTTTTTCTGTCACATGACAAAGTGGGCTGCAGCTAACAATGTCTGTGATCACAGTGGATGACCACTATGGTTAAGTGGAAGCTGGAGGGGCAACAGCAGTTGGCAGGGTAGGCTGGTATCACATACAAAGAAGGCCTTGTCAGTCAGCAACCCTCAGATCACACATTTCCACCTGCTGTGCACATCTCCTTAGCTGTGCTTGTTGAGAAAGATGCAGCCCAGTAAGTTGGTGACTGGTCCATGGTAGGCTCCAGCAATGAGGATAGACACATACGGGCATGGAAAACTTGTAGGGCAGGTAGAGGCCCGTCCTAACACATAAGCCCTGAAACAATTATGTAACAGTCACCAAAGTCATTAACTTGTTATCCGTGACCCTCAAGTCAAATGGAAGAGAACAGCTTCACTGCACCAACATGGATTAAGGCAACTCCTTGGCTTTTTGATTGTCAATGAGCCTTGATTCAGAAATTACAAAAGAACCTCTTCTGCTGGAGTCCTGAGCAGACTTGTAGCTCTCAAGACTGCAAGTGCCTCCCTCCCATCCTTGTGTTTTTCTGGCCTGGGTCGCAGTGGCCACTTCGGAAATGGGCACTCAGCACCACCACCATCCACATATCCATGTACCTGTTACAGGAATTAAGTGGTTACCTCCCTCTAGGCAGGAACTAAGCATCAGACAGCCTGTGTAGCAGCTGTAGCACCTGTACCGTGAATTCCCTAAAATGCTTTTGTCAAACTGATGATATATAGTCTTTGCCGGTGTCATGGCCTTGCCAGTAAGTACCGAGATATACCAGCTCACACTTCCTGTGAGCACGTGGCTTTTCCTGTTCCACAGAGTGCCAGGGCTTGTGGACTGCTGCAAGGGAAGAAGGGGGAGATAAGGTCAAGAGGGTAGAGCATCCGGCCCACCTCCACACCAAGGCTTCTGTTTTCTCTGTTTAATACATCACGGCTACGGTTTTTCACTTGAAGAGGGGTCTGGTTCTTTTCAAAGTTTGAAAACCCAGGAGATGCCCAGATGATGAGAAAAGTAAAATCAGTAGGTAGTGTGCCTCACACCGAGAAGCAGCCATGTGGACAGCAGTGTCCTAGGTTTCCAGCGTTAGGTATTTCTCTTTCTCGACAGGGAGCATTAGTTATCTCTCAGCACTCCAAGAAAAACCAGCAACCCTGAGTACCTCTACAGCCTAATGGGGCCCCCTACTCGATTAACCTTAAAAGGAAAGCTAGGTAAGGAAGGAGAAGAGATGTGAACAAAACAAGGAGAAAAACAGCAGCACGCTGCCACCGTGGAAACGCTGTCCTGTTCCTTCTTCGGGAATTTACCCCGCCGTCTTCACGGGAACAGTCAGGCCCAGCTACTGAAAGTTTCACACAGACGGGAGGACACTCAGAGACAAAGGAGCCGAGTGGATTTGCAGTCAGAGGCCCGAGGAGGCCTATCCACTGACAGTCTTGCTGAGTCTCCGGACAGAGAGAAACTAGACCCCAGGCTGAATCATCTGCAGTCAATTCTGGATGCACCTCCAGACAAAACAGCAGTCAGACACCCTGGCACCAAAGATACGACCAAGAAAACACTGGCAAAAGATCTGTTTACAGGTCCCCAAAAGAACTCGTAGAAAAAGGCTTCGACTGCAAATGCACCAGACTGTTTTCATCCTGGCTGTCCCTGCAGCATACACAGCCTGAGGAGCAATGGCCCTGTGCTGCCTCAGTGTTCATCCATCAGGCAACAAAGGGTACCCAAGGTGGGAGAGCAGGAACATTTTCCCAGAAAAAACCCAGACTCCAAGGTCTAAAGGGTTCAAGTTAATCCTAGAAGCACGTTTGTGGTGACCCTTCTATCCATGAAGCCCCCCTAACCTCCTCAGTCTCCTGGGGACCAGACAAGGGAGGAGAATGGGAGACAGAGGTGATGGTGGATGGAGAAGGAGGCCCAAGGCTTGGGCAATGGGGCCTCAGAACTCAGCCCGCGTCTGGCTCCTGGACCAGGGCAGCTTTTCCAGGCACAAACACCGATGCTTCCTTTCTCTTCAAACATCTCCCTGTCTTACCTTCACTGCAGTTCCCTGCCTTTCATCACCCCCAACATCTTCCCACTGATGAGCTACTTTCAGAGCAGCCCAGGTGCCTGCTGCTCTGAGGCCGTGGCCCCAGGACACCAATTGCCCAAATGGAGCTTCTCTGACAGCTCAGGGAGGGGCCGTTGAAATGACTTTTCCTCAAGCAGTAACCCCACGAGAGCTTCAGTCTCAGTCTGAGGGCCATGGTTCCCACAATGCACCCCTGCCTCAGAGCTGCCCACCTGAGGGCTCTGAGGTGGAAAAGGACAGAACCACGTGGCTGGTGCCAGGAGCTGTGTGGCTTTGCTTCTCTGACACTGAGAGTCTCCTCCATCTCATCTCCCACCTAAGCCAGCCTCCGGACTGAAGGCATGAACTCATCCTTTCTGTCCTCAGACAAGGCAGCTCCTTCCACCCTTCTCACCAAGGAAGCTCCTCATCACTGGCTTGGAAGGAGGTTGAGCAGCTTTGCTGTGGGGTAGCTGTGCCCTGGTAATTTTATTACATCGACAGGAAAATTGGGGGACATTTTATAAACTCCAAAGACTTAAATTGGATTTTTAGTGATTCAATAGCTCATGAAATCTTGGGTTATGTCATTGTTGAATGAGAGCCAATAGAAACGGATGGGAAATATGTGTCTCTGGCAACCACATGGTGTTTCATAGTGAGACTTCTCTACAGCCAGGGGCCCACAGATGACCAAGAGGGGGGAAGTTCCCAGTTCTTATTTCTCTTTTGCCAATGAGATGCTCAGCTGCCCACAATTCATCTGGGAGGAGTCCCACGGGAATCTGGCAGTCACATCAGAGCAAGGGAATTTGTTCAGAGTGATTAGAACGGAAAGTTAGAGCAGCAACTTTCTCATATCACTAATTCACAACAGAGATTCGCACTCCTGGAGGGCTTGCTAGGAAGGAAAGACATAAGGCTCAGTCAGAGGAATTTGGATCACCTCAGTACAATAGGATTTGAAGGCTGGAGGCATGTCTACCAGTGCAGACAAAAGAGAGAAGATGGGCCCAGCCGGCGTGGTTCAGTGGTTGAGCATCGACCTATGAACAAGGAAGTCATGGTTCAATTCCCAGTCAGGGCACATGCCTGTGTTGCGGGCTCAGTCCCCGGTGGGAAGCACCGTGCAGGAGTTGACCAATCAATGATTCTCTCTCATCATTGATGTTTCTATCTCTCTCTCCCTTTCCCTTCCTCTCTGAAATCAAGAAAAAGAAAATTTTTTTTTAAAGAGAGAGAGAAGGTGGGACCATTGAGGCAGGACCAGGTATACAGTAAGGCAATAAAAGATGGTGGCAGCTGTCCTCGTCCTCTGGTTCTGAAGTCCCCACCCTGGTCACACTTGCATGGGGATACAGGGAGTAGACTCCCTCTGCAGAGCCCACAGCCCCCACACAGCCACTGCTTCCTGGACAGTCTGGTCCATGGACAGTCACCTTCCCTTGAAACTGAATGATCCAGGACAGGGACCTAGAAGGCAAGCTCAGAAGGAACTTCACTTTGACTCCAAAGCTCATGTTAGATTCCTCTTAGCCTACATTCCTTAGGCCAGGGCTAAAGGCTGATGCTTTAGTCTGAAAGTGCAAAGTGAAGGGAAAGGAGGGTGAATCAGGGAAGGATGGGAAGTAAACTCAGGTTGTCTTACTGTGCTGTCCCACTACTTCCCAGCAAGTCTTAATGAGATTCAGCCATTGCCCAATAGGTGTACCTTCTTGCCACACAGGACATCCCTGGTCAGGCTAAAAAGAGAGAGAGAAAAAAGTTCATCAAAGGGAAAAATGGAGACAGTATTTATCTGCCCATCTCTAGTCTCCTCGGCCAAAGTGGCCCATGGGCTTCTCTTCCCTGCACTGAGTTGCATCAAATGGCCCTGCCCCCGTGGAAGCCAGAGCCCCCACCTGTGGCATGACGCTCATGCACGTCCAGAAATGCTGGAGGGGCCTGAGACTCTGGGCATCAGAATCCAGAGCCATGCCAGTCGATCCCACCTCAGCAGCTGAGAGGAGTAAGCAGCTGTGTCTAGAAGGCAGGTGAGGCCAAGAGAATAAGGGACATCTGAGATGAGTCAGATACAAAGACATGCTACTTGGTTAAAAGAAAGCCTTACCCCTTACTCCTAACTCTCAACATAGCCGTCGTCACTTCTGAATCCATCCCTGGAATTGGCAGAAGCTGGAGGTTAGGAAGCCTGATGTGAAGCAAGGGCTCTCGGCCCCTCTGCCTCTCTAAGTGACTGACCTTCAGGAATGGAAGACGCCCAGTGTCTCGTTGCACCTGCTTCGAGACAGGCTTTCCACCCTCCATCCACAAACATACTATTGACCAGGTGGAATCAGCTTTGGCCCCTCGGGCAATTGTGGGACACTTCGCTGGTTCTTGGTTAGATGATGCATCTCAAGAAGCCAAAAAGAAGTATGCATCCCCTTTTCCATATACAGAAACAGCATTGCAGTAGGCTGAGGGATATGGGTGGGGCTGTGGAGTCTTACTGCATAATGTCCCTGGGCCACCACTTCCCAGTTATGTAACCCCTCTCTCTCTGTTCTCTCATAAGTAAAAAAAGGGCATAAAGTTAGAACCTCCTCGCAGAGGGGTTGTGAGGATGGAAGACATTTCCTGGCAAGGGCCTAAACAGGCCTGGTACCTAGAAGTCATGAACTATTAGCTATTAGTAGTAGTAAGTAGAAAGTCTCTTGCCTGTTATTAGACTAAATTTTTGTCTCTGCTACCAAGAAGTTGGGAGGTAAATTTTGATGGCATTGTTTATCAGCGTGTTTCCTTCCCCTGATTTTCTGCTCTATTGTATTTGCATTGTCATGCAAATGTGCTTTAAATAAGCTGCATCTTTTACCTCCTTTTCCATTATGCTTTCCTCCCTTAACCAGCCCCATCCCACTCCTAGTTTTCCAGCTAAAGAAACTGTCAGCTGGCTTGTGTGCTACGCCTACCACCCTTCCCAGGGTAGGTGCCTGGCTGCGTGCTGACCCTTCAACGTTTTGTGTCTGGAAAGGGCTTCTCCCTCCTTTAAAAGGTGAGTGCAGCCAGGTAGCATCCAGCTGTCACCACCTGGAGTGCCAGGGACAGCGGAGTGCTGAGGAGGAGGAGCTGGAGTAAGAGTCCTTTAAAATACACAAGTCGCTCTCAGATGGCTTGCTGCAACCTCCAAAGCCCACGACCACCCCTGAGCTCGTCAGTCCCAGCCAACGCTCCCTGGGAGTGGAGGAGGCACCCTCCCCACCTTATCCTCCTCAAATGGTGCAAGCTGTTTCCTAGATCGGTGAGTCTCTTGGGTAATGGACAATTTATGACTCAAGGTTTAAAACTCAAAGCCAAACAACTGCAGTTTCTTGAGGCTCCTAATGCTACAGATTTCTGTGTAACTTCCTTGGGTCCCCAAAGGTCACGACCATCAGAAGGCCCCACACTTCCGGCGGTGGTTCCCCTGAGCTGGCAGCTGCCCAGCACGGCCCTTCCTGCTGTGGCGAGGGATTGTACAAGGTGCTGGGAGGGGCGTAGGGAGCTCAAAGCTGCAGGGGATGCCTCTTACCCCTGCTCCGTGCTCCCTGAAACTCGTCCCAGCTGCCTTCAGGCTGACCACCGCGTCCTGGGGAAGTGATGTGGGCGCTGGAAGAAAAACAGTAGCAAGTGCTCCTGCCCTGTGGAGTGGGAGATACCTCCTGCCTCTTAGGAACTGCTGGTGGCTTCTGCTGTGGGCGCCATGTCCCCAGCCTGGTACACAGTCATCTCCATCATCTCAGGCCACCAGGTGCAGACTGAGGCTGGAAGGTAGGAGGTGGGGCCGGGGCGGGGGGGGGGGGGGGGAGGGAAGGGAGGGAGGAAAAATTCCTGCAGACCACCCCGGGGCCTGTGGGTTAGGGAATCCCGGGGGGACCCGGGGGCTTGGCTAAAAAAAAAGGCCGGCCTCGCAGCCCTGGGAAAATTTTTTATCCCAAAAAAAAACAAGGAAAACAAATTTCAAAACGCCCCCCTAATAAAACCAAAAAAAAGGCCTGCTCATTTGTTCAGGCCCCAGCTAAGCCCAACAAAATAGGTACAACCATTCGAATTTTACAACCTCTGACTCAGACTGGCAAGACATAATGTTAATTTTATATAAATCAGTTTAATTTCTGTATCTGAGCCCCCACTGTGCTGATGGTAGTGAACTTAACTGTCAAATTGAAATACATGTCCATGCACCCTATCTTCCCCAGCCCCACCCGGGGCCTCTCTCAGCCCCTCCTTGCGTGCCCTTGCGGGGCGCACAGGACCTTGGATGCTCTTTTTGCACCAAGATGGGTGCCAGGACTCCAGGAGGCTGCCTCAGAGGCCCCTGGCAGACCTCCAGCCGCCTCTGTGGACACCACATAGAGCAAGAGTCATCCGTGCTCTGGGGTCACCCACACATGTCTGAGGCTTCTATCAACATCTCCCCATCCTGGTGCTTGGCTCTGATCGTTTGATCCCTTCTCTGAAATACTCCTGATGTCAAATTCAATTTATCTCCTCTAACTCAAAAACACAAAACCAAAGACATTCTCCAAAGCCAAGAAAAAGTTCGTGTTTGGCAGGAAAGACTGTTCTTGTTTAATTATTCATTCTTTCCAAATTCTATTATTCATGAAGTCCACCTTATGTTCCTTCAGGTTTGTTTTTTTTACTTTGGGAACTCAAGTAACAATAACAGTGACAATAACAATAATAATGATGATGATAATTTTAAAATAGCAACAACTTTTCTCCTCTCAGCAAAGAACTGTGGGCTTCTGGCCCTGGTGTAGCCCAAGGAGCTACAAGACCCACAGGCTCTCTGATGGAGCCTCCCTTGTTCCAGATGCCTGCCCTGGGCGCTGAGCTAGAAAAAGCAAAGAAAACGAGCAACCTTTTAGGACCCAGAGGAAGTAAAAGTCTCACCACCCCCACCCCTACCCCTCTCCAAACAAAAACAAGTGGCCCCTGCTGCCCAGGTCTGTGGCTGCCCCACCATTGTTCTGAAGGGAAATACCAGCTAGTCATGGTGCCCTTCAACTGCCATCTCTTGATTCTCCCTCTTCTTTGTGAGATCCCTCTAACTGAAAAACACAGAAAAGAAAATGGGGAGAGGAAATCAGAAAAGAAGCCAGCCCGGGTCACAGGACTGTTTACGAGTCCATAATATTGGGAAACTTTTAGAAAAACATAGCAGTTCTTTTTCTGAGACATTCATGCATACAAAATAAATGATATTTACTTTTTCCTTTATTACACAAACTATGATTCCTAACATTGATGTAACACTATTACCATCGACATTAAAATGTCCTCAGCTGTCCTCATGCTGTCCTTTAGGGTCTGACTTCCCCCATATCCAGGATCCAGGGACCACACACTGCACTTCACTGAAATGTCTCATTCATTTCCTTTAATCTGGGATAGTTCCCAGACATATTGTCTTTTATGACCTTGAATTTCTTTTAAGAATCCAGGCCAGTTGTTTTGCAGAATGTTCCCAGATTTGGATGTTTGATTGTCTCTTCTTGATTCCATGCAGGCTCAACATTTCTGGCAAAAATCCCACACAGGTGTCCTCGTATGTCTCACCGAGGCCACTATGTCGATTTGTCCATTCTTGGTGCTGTTGTCTGATCGCTTAGTTAAGTTAGTGTCTGCCAGAGTTCTCCATCATAAGAGCACCCTTTTCCCTTTTTAATTCACAAGTAATCTAGAGGATGATACTTTGGGACTGTATGAATATTCTCTTCCCCCCAAACCCTTCACCAAGTGGTTTCAGAATCCATTAATAATTCTTACCTGAATTATTACTATAGTGGCTAAAAAATGTTTTTTAATCAGTCCTGTTTATTAATTGGCATTCTTCTAAAAAAAAAAAAGCTTTTCCTTCTCCCCTTCCACTTTATTTTAGTATAAATGTAAACTGGAGGATTCTTTTTTAATGCAATGTGCTATTATCCATTGCTGTTAATAACTTTTATGCTCAAGTTGCCCCAGATGTGAGTAGGGGAGTCCCTTTAAGCAAAGCCTGTGTCCTTTTGACATGCCCTCTTCAGTTTGGAACACATTATGATGGCATTTAAAATGAAAGGAGATTAAGAGAAATGTAGAAGGAAGAACCATGAAGGACCGAAAAAGAGGGTAGTCATGGTGACTATGGCAACTTTTCTTCAATTAAAACAAAGATGTCATTTTCAGCCAGAGCTTCCTGTGTGCGCCACTGAGGCTCCGACGTGTTCAGAAGCCATAGGAACAGGCCTGACAACAGTCTATGCACAAGGAAAGTCCTTGGCAAAGAACTCAAGATTTGTCCCCTGATCGGTTCATAACTTTTGTTATGCCTGGCACATAACCTGTTTTCAGAACAGTGTAGAACGGTAGGCCTTGGTCCTTGGTTGTTAAAGGAGGTTCTCAGGATGAAAGTGTGGGGGCTATGATATGAATCCACCTCCAGGCAGTCCTGAATGTGAGAAAGGCAACCGAGATGATTGTAAAACTCCACCACACATGGAAGTTCAAACAACACTGCGTTGGGACCCTTCTAGCAAGTGGTAACACAAAGGCAAGGGAGCCACTCTCCCTTTGGCAACAGAGCCGCACACAGCATTGGTCTGCTCTGACCAGAGGATCATCTGACGTAACAGAGCAGACACTGCAGGTGGAGACTTCATGAGGATCTGGAAACTGACCCCAGAAATACTTTAAGTGGCAGAGAAGATGGACTATTTGGGTAATGTTGAATGCACATAAGAGGCAAAAGCCAGATTACTATACAAAATATACCTGGATGGTAAACATGGAAATTATAATTTCCCTGAAAATAAAGGTTCACTGGGATTCTGCTATGTCTCAGGTCAACCAGCTAGTTAGTGGTATTCATGAGACCTGGCTTCCTAATCCAACATTCTTTGCAGCTAGCAGAAGGACAATGATGAATTCTAGAAGAATGGAAAGAGAAGAAAATAAATCACCATAGGAAAAAGTGGGGAAGAAAATGACCTAGAAATAGCCCTAGAATGATCTGGATAAAATAGCCAAGTGGGCCAGCTCAGAACACCATGAAAGAGATGTGAAGGGTCAGGATCATGAACAACAAACACGGTCTAAAAAGAAATGAAGTGGAAACAATAAAGGAGAAACAGAACCTCAACAAACACAGAAATGATCACAGAGCAAACAGAAGGCAAAAAGAACCATGAGAGAGTCTATGCTTAGCCTTGAGTATCTTCCATTCATTTGTTGGGCATCACCCACTATCCAAACTATTCATGATAGACTAAGATGCCTTCATGGAAACACCTCATCAAAAGCACATCAAACCTTGATGAGAATGGCAGCCAGTCCCTAATACAAACCTTTGCTTTTCTATTTTAAATCCCTGAGCAACAGTTAGGAAAAAAACACACTTTCCTTCCAAAACCAAGTTTGCCTATATGCATTGTCTAATGCCTCCCCCTAGTGATTGCATATATGATGTACGCTAAGAATCCATAGGTACAGTGAATGCCTTTTATATTTGCAGAGTATTGCCCATTCCTGAGTGCTTTCGCACGTGTAACCTCTGTGTCCTGACAACAGCCCTGTGAAACCTCCAACATTGCTTTGGAGTCTATTATTAAAACTGGAGAAAGAGGCCCTGACTGGTTTGGCTCACTGGATAGAGTGTCGACCTGCAGACTGAAAGATCCCAGGTTTGATTATGGTCAGGGGCACATGCCTGGGTTGTGGGCTCGCTCCCCAGTGGGGGGCATGCAGGAGGCAGCCAATTGGTGATTCTCTGAAACATGTTTAAGTCTCTCTCCCTCTCCCTTCCTCTCTGAAATAAATATGTGTGTGTGTGTGTGTGTGTGTGTGTGTGTGTATAAATTTTAAAAAAAAACTGGAGAAAAGAGAACAACCTAGAGGTGTGGAGTCAGATCTGCATTTGAAGCCTGGTGCCTTCAAGCATCCCTTTGTGATTTCCAGCCAGTGGCTTAAAATGTGAACCTCCTCTTCCATGAGTGTGATACATTGTTGAGGCTGCAAGAACTCAACGAATAGGAACCCGAATCCTGTAGAAATGTGAGGGATGTTGCTGCTACTTCTCTTGTTCACAGCATCTTTGAAGAGTGCTGTCCACTTCCTTAGAAACCTATTTAAGATTTCTGGACCTATTGGGAGGCATTTCTTCCTTGTATCTAACTGAAAAACATGTCTCTATAACTTAAAATCTCCTTTCTTTTGTTCGGTTTTCCTATCTTCTGGTTAGTTCTCCCAGTTGGCCTGGCTTATGACCTGTTGTCCAGTTCGCTTCTAAAGGAGAACCTTGGTGTTACAGGAGTCCCATCCTGCCGCCCCTCAGTTTTGGCCTCAAGCCCAGAGCCGTGTGCAAACCCACAGGACGCTCTTCCCTGGGCTCCCTCAGTTCCTCTCTTTCAGCTCTCTCCACCCCGAAACCCAGGGAGCTGAGCTTGACAAGAGAACATTCACCCCAGGCTCATTCAGAACTTCTCTTCTTCAGAGACATTATCCCCTGGTGGACAGAGGACCCAGTTGCTTTGAGAAAGGACAGGAAAATCCATAGGGAGCTCCTTAGAACTCTAAATCATACTTATCACTGAGCAAGCTTATAAAGCATGCACGTACACACACACACACACACACACACACACACACACACACACACACACACACACACACAGAGGTTCAGAGCAATTACAAGCTCATGAAATCTGCTCGGAGGAGGTGCGAAGGAACTCCTGTAGTCAGCCACCTAAAATAGCTCCAGCACCTGGACCCAGCAGATGTCAGGATGAAGAGCAAGCAGCTCGTTCCCGAGCAAACACCTTTGACACAAGAGTCACCCGGGCCACCCTCATAACAGGCACTGGCCCCTGTCTCCATTTCAGGGAGGAGTCAAGAATCAACGGCTCCACCAGGTGCCTTTGGGGTCTTACAAGACCAGCCCTTTGCTGATGGTCACTTCTTTTCCTATACACACCATCGAGGGAAGATCCCATGAGTGGCAGGTGCCTATATGCAGTCTGTCCTGGAATGCAAGACACGTGGGAAATCTGTCCCTGGCTCAAACTGTGGGCAACACAGTTTCTGCCAACTGGTGCACACCTACAACCTCGTGCTGCTGGGGGACCACCTGCGAGCCGCTCCAGCCTGGCTGCTTTCACTGGTCACTGACCTCCAGGAAACCTACTAGTTCTGCCACACCAGACAAGGTGATGGCCTGCTTCACAGGCATCCCCTCACTCCTCTCGTTCAGCTCTCTCCATTCTGTTTTGGGGGAGCACTGCTCATTCTCTCCTCCCTGTAGGTTCTCCCCAGTCTGAGTAATCAGGGTTTAATGGCTGCAATAGTGGCAAGGGGAGCCACTAGAGACCCAGAACACACGGCTCCCTCTTCGTTCTGATGCTCCCTTCCTCCCCCAGTGAGTGAACTGCTTACACAGGGGAGGTGGAGATGGATGAGGCAAGCAGGCAGTGTGGCCCTTCATATTCAGGGCAACTAAGAACTGGGAATACTTAACCTAGAGGAATGACTTGGAGAGCATAGAGCTATCTTGGCATATCTGAAAAATAACCAAATGGGAGTGTGATAAACTTTTCCTATTTGATTCTGGCGTAAGGACGTTAGATAAATTGATGCAAGTAACAGGAGTAGACTTTTAATAAAATTAAATAACCATTAACAATTTCAACTGCCCCTAACTGGAACAGGCAGTATTCACAACGTCCTGCCATTTCAGAGGCAAAAAGATGAATATTTGGGTTGGAATGTTGAGGAAGAGGACACAAACAAGACACCAGACAGAGTCCTCTGAGTCTCTTGCAATTATTTTATTTTTTAAAAATTCCAACATAGAGGAAGATTGAAAAATAATACAATTATACAATTCTTAGAAACTAAACTCTGGAGAGAAGAGTAGCAAAGGAAAGGTTGTAAAATAGAAGACAGGATTTCTGTTTGTTTGTTTTCAGGTGGCAAAAACATAAGTAGCTTTAGAGCAAAACGAAGGAAAAAGAGAGAGAAGATGCCGACACAGTATCTGGCCTTCAGATCAATTTCCCAATGGTTTGCTGAAAGCAGCCAGGGGAAGCCCAAATCCCTAGGCAGGCATCCCTGGTTATATACCTTAGAAATATTATTTGATAGGTGTGCTACGAGGTGAAAAGGTTGGGAAGCAACAATCCTCAATCTATAAAAATAAATTTCATCCATTCATTCATTTAAATATTTGAGCACAATTAGGTGTGAGGCACTTTCTCAGGGCTGGGGATAAAGCAAAGAACAAAAAGATTCCTGCCCTCATGGAGCTTACTGGTACTCTCTGGTGGAGTGACCAAGTATATATTTGAAAATCATAAACGTTATAGACAAAAACAAGTAGGGGGACAGGGAGGCAGGGGGATACTGGATGATGGAGAAAGATCTGATGAGAAAGGTGACATTTCAACAGATCTCAAGATGGTGAGGGATCAAGTCAAGAAAAGGAAGTTTTATGCAAGAGAACAAAGTGGAGAGGCCCATGGTAGAAGCATGACAAACTGCAGGGAGGCCAGGCACTTTAATGCTTTAATACTCAGTGGCACAGACATTTGTCAGTGTTTTTTTTAGCATCTGAAGGGCTCAGTTTTTCATCCAATTATTATTATTTTTTAATGTATTTTTATTGATTTCAGAGAGAGGGAGGGAGAGATAGAAACATCAATGATGAGAGAGAATCATTGAAAGACTGCCTCCTGCACACCCCCCACTGGGGATCGAGCCTGCAACCCAGGCATGTGCCCTGACTGGGAATCAAACCATGACCTCCTGGTTCATAGGTCGAAGCTCAACCACTGAGCCATGCCAGCCAGGCCAACCAATTTTTTTTTTCTAAAGCTTCTTTAACAACAAAAAAAGATAACACATGGCCTTGGCCTGGTAGCTCAGTTACTTGGAGCATCATCCCAGATACCAAAGAGTTGTGAGTTCAATTTCCGGTTGGGATACATACCTACTAGGTTGTGGGTTCAACCCCTAGTTAGGGTGTGTTTGGGAGGCAACCTATCGATGTTTCTCTCCCTCCCTCCCTCTCTCTCTAAAAAAATCAATAAAAACATATCTTTGGGTGAGGATTAAAAAACAAAAAAGATAAACACATGAACTATAACATAGTGCTTGGCAAGAAGGAAACTAAAAAAGTTAATTTTTATTACTTAAAAAAATAGTAAAAGTAAAGTAGAGCTCCTCAACCTCAAGTGGGGGTGGTAAGCATGAAACCCTAAATATTTGCTTGTGCTTTCTGTAACCGGCAACTCTTCTGGACAAGACTTACATTGCACAGAATCCCAGAGAAGACCAGGGCTCCAGCAGAGAGGTTGTATGAGCAACAATGCCTATCTCATCTTGTCTGAAGGTTGAAATCACTAACTGTGTTGGCCTGTAATGCTAATAGAATCTATTAAAGCTCAATGAAATTAGAACAAGTCTGATAATAAGCATCCTTTTATTTGCTGATGCCATTACAAAAACTGATTACATTAGCAACAAAAGTGTTTTCTTGAGTGGAAGTCAGAGGCAGTTACTCCCCAAAATGTTAAGTAAAACAGTGCACATCAGTATTAAAATGTTAAATTTTACATTGTCTTTACCACTTTTGATCTTCTGAACAATTTTATTGAGCAAGATAAAAGATTACATGTTTATTTTATCTTCAGGAATGTAAAGGTCTAATTATTCAAACAGTTTTTATTATAAAACTAAACTCTGAAGGTGTCTACAGAGTTGGCTTTTTTTTTCTCTCTTTAAATCAGTAGTCTAACAAGGATTAGAAAAGACAAAACTCTGTTCAGTGTTTCTGACGAAGTAGAAAGGGTGGAAACATAAATAAGGCTTTAATTTGGCAAAATATAATACAATGCCTCCTGTTATTCTTGAATGAACAGTTTCTCAATTACTTCACTCTGTAAAAGATCAGAAATAAATAAATTCATTTTAAAACAAAGAAACAAAAGGCAATCAGAAACATCTAACAAGCACCAGAAGTACACATTTGAACTAGCATGGTCCTTTCGACTAGGATCAAAGCAAGTAATATTAATAGTAATTCAAGGGGAAAAAATTCAGAAACTTTTACATGGATTTTAAAATATGAGAGTCAAAACTTCATACCAAATTTAGAATAATGTAAGGATTTTGAAATCCTATTAAAAAACATTTAAGAGAACAACACTGAGAATCCATTTTTATTAGTTCTACTCAAGAGAACTCTACAGCTATTCAGGTGAGTGAGTAGCACTGAAAAGAGGGACTGAAATTTTTACCTTTCAACTCATGCATAAATAGGTTCAGAGATTTTCTGAGGTCATATGAAGCTTTCCAAGTCTGATAAAATGACTAAAGAAATTAACCTTCAAAGGACATAACCAAGTGCAGCATGTGAATTTTGATAGAATGCTGGTTTGGGAAAAATAAAAGCTACTTGAGGTATAATTGAGGGAACTTAAATATGGGTTTAATATTGGCTGATGATATAGAACTACTGTTTTATTTTTTGGGATGTGATACTGATACTGTGGACTTGTAAAGGAATGTGTTTGTTCTGAAGCACACTGGAGTGCTCAGGGATAAAATGTCATCATTACTTTCAAATGGTTTGACATCAACAAAACATACAGAGAGAGAGAGAGCGATGAAGCAGGTAAGCTATGTGAATGTACTATTCATTCAACACTTCTTTGTGTGAAATTTTTCAAAATAGAAAGTTGAGGGGGAAAAGAAGCAATTAGAAAGTTAAAAGTTATCATTGGCTATCATGTTATCTAAACAAGATTAACAGCTGATCAGAAAGTACATATATTAAACTATAAAGTGCTATGTAAACACATTACAGAAAATGAAAACCTGATCAAGTGTAAAGTGTAGAAATAAAAGCTAGTTTTTATCTGGAATGTCAACACTGTACTTCACTACAAAAGAATTCTTTCTTTCAGAAACAAGAGACAATAGCATCATAAAATAATCTATTTGTCAATGGGAGTAGGGAAAGCACATACATACAAAACACATACACAAAACTTCACCCCAGTTTTTCTGGATAACACTGAGAGCCTCTCCCATTCATTATTGATAAACCAAATACAGACCAACTTTAGGAAAAAGTCAGAATTAGCAGAAGAAACTCTAAGAAGCTGGCAACAAAGGATGAGACAGAATGAGGAGAAAAGGAAGAAGTGGCAGAAGGGATCAGAGCACACGATGTCTGAATCGGGGAGAACAAAAGTACTGATTCAGAGCACAGACCCTGAGCCCAGACCACTTTGATTTAAACCCCAGCTCACCAGTTACTAGCTGTGTGACCTACAGCAAGTTACAGAACCAATTTTGGGTCTACTGATAATGGGAATTAAACCATGCTGGGGTGTTGTGAAGATTACATGAATGACAATGCCTATGTGCTAGAAGCATGCTCATGCTTAGAGGCACACTCGTGAAGTGTCAGCTATTAAAGTTATCATCCTCCCTCCACAGGACTCCACAAACTGGTTCCAAGGTCAGGGAAGCTGAATCTTACGGTCTGAACGTTTGTGTCCATTTAAAGCCTTATGTTGAGATTCTAACCCCCAATGTAAGTGGGATTTGGAAGTGGGGTCTTTGAAGACCCCACTGTCATGATAGGGATCAGTGTCCTTATAAACAGGATCCAGAGACCTCCCTCACCCCTCTGCCATGTGAGGACACAAAGGGAAGATGGCCATCTTTAAAACAGGAAGGTTTCACTAGAAACAGGATCTGCTGGCACCTTGATCTTGGACTCCCAGCCTCCAGAACTGTGAGAAATAATCTGTTGTTTAAGCCACTCGTCCGTGGGATTTTTGTTCTAGATCAAACAGATCAAAACACTGGGGTGATGAAGTTTTTTGATACGGACAGGTACACACTTAGAACACAAAGTCAGGCAAATATGAAATATAAAGAAGAGTAGATTATCTGGGAACAAAAAAGTATATTATAAAATACTAGTGATTGAGATAATTAAGCAATTATCTTAATTTTTTTAAAAAGCAGGGGTCTGATAGCCTTCTTTTTGGGGCTTGCAGGGAGAGGAATAGGAGATGGGTAGGAAGACATCCAAAAGAAAAGAAAGGTTAAGGTCTTACCAATTAAGGATATAAGATAAATACTCCTATGCCTACAAAAATGCTAAGTACTGTGTATTAGGATTTAGAAAACTAAATTACTGTCTATCACCTCTCTCATTTTTGTCTTTTAAAAATAACTTTTCCCTTAGTGATAATGTACAGCATTATCTTAAACAATTCATATATACTAAAAACAAATCTCCTGATATCAGCTTTAACCTATTACCCTACATTCTAATGATTTAAAAATTTATATTTACAATTTAATCATCTAGTAGTTTTAAACTACTTCACAAGAGGGAGAATACATTGAGCTAAAATGATGGCTGAAGTTAAAAACCTGAGAGTGACACCAACACTTAATGAAGAGCTGTGGGAACCAAGGGATCTGTGGGAGGAGCTGGCCTTGTCAGTGCTGTCAGTGCTGGGCAGAACACACAGAAGGAAGGAGGTCTTCAGTGCCTGGTGGACCTCCACCTTCACACACCCCATCCTACCCTTCCTGCTGTACTACTGTTCATGCTCCGCCCCTCCCTTCCACTTGCCAGATATGGACTTATGCTCATCAGCTGACAAAAGACTGCTGAGCTATCACTTATGGGAGCTGCCTGCCAAACAGTTCAGTTTTAGCTGTGTTCCAGAGCATAGATATTTATTTAACAAGTTAATATAACTTTATAAATCAAGATCAAAAAATTTAAAAAAGTAAAAGTGATATTACCAATGATTAGTATAAGTATCAAATTTAGTATGATTAAGGTAAATGTGGAAAAAGGCCACGTCAAAGATGGTTCACAAGACTTAATATGAGCAACCCATGTGCATGGGGAAAAAAGAAAATATTCAAGAACACCTTTGAGATGCTGGAGAGATACTACTGATGAGGTCTAAAGACAAAGGTAATTGGTGATCTCATAATTTTTTAAGCTCTTGGAAATGAGCCCTTCCCTTATAACACCAAGACCTATGGACTGACTTCAGCCTATTTAGCATACTTCATTTATCTTCCATGCAAACAAAGGACCTGTATTAGATCTAGCAATTAGGAAAGTACTAATGACCTCAGCAAAAAAAAAACAAAAACGTTTCATTGGAAAGGCAGGAAGAGAAGCCATTCTACACTAGATGAACAAGTTAATATCAAAAAGTAGATGTTATGAGAATAGTTTAAGAATTTTGTTGAACAGTGAAATAAAAGAAAAAAGTGCATGGTTAAAATAAGACATCTGAGCAGGTTTTCAAGACTGAACAGAAGGAGCATTAGGAGAGCCAGAGCATGTGGAGAGAAAAGAGTAGGGCTTAAGACATTGGAGGGAAGAAGCAGGAAGCAAGGGTATTTCCTAATTTGGGAATGTGGTAATGTGGCAGAAGCGTAACTCTAGGTAACTGAAAGGTCAACATCCTAAGGCTTAAAGACTACGATATAATTTTTTTGCTGACAGGTTAAAAGAATGAGCTGGGTTTATTTGGAAAGTCTTCTTAAAGGTAACTGGCCTGAAATAGCATTTTAAAGGAGAACATATGCTAAGGCAGGTGAGGGGATAATCATTCTATAAAAGTGAGGCAGGCCCTGGCTGGGTGGCTCAGTTGGTTGGAGCATCATCCCATACACTGAAAGGTTGGGGTTCAATTCCCGGTCAGGGCACTTACCTAGGTTGTGGGTTTGATCCCTGGTTGGGGTGGGTATGAGAAGGCAACCAATTGATGTTTCTATCTCACATCAATGTCTCTCTCCTTTCCCCTCTCTCTTAAAATCAATAAGCATGTCCTTGAGTGAGGATTAAAAAAAAAAAGACAGAATGCCCCTGTAATAAAAATAGCTGTCCAATGGAAGCATGGAGCAGAGTACAGAATCTCGGAGGGAAGGCAGGGGAGGGTGGGTGTGTGGGAGGTAATCAACCAAAGACATTATATGCATACATGCATTACCTATGGGTACAGACAATAGTATGGTGAAGGCCTAGGATGGAGGGTGTGGTTGGGCTGGAGGGGTCAATGGGGAGAAAAAGGAGGCATAAGCAATACTTTCAACAATAAAGATTAAAAAATAAAGTTAAAGCATAGGATATTAAATAAATAAATAAATGTAAACAATGTCTAAAAAAAAAAAATTAAAAAAAAAAGCTGTCCATTCCAGCTTTTCCAGGACACCTAACTTACCCTGAGGCCTCCATACAGACTTAAAGAGTCTTAAGTAAGGGCTCTGAAAGGGACAGTTCAGTGATGAGTGGCCCCTTTGTGTTGCACAAGCCACTCCACTCATCTCCAGGATACCATGATTATTTTAGAACAAACAGCTTTGAAAGAAGAATATCTTAAGTATTCCATGCATATTGTAATATCCTAATTACCCAAGGCTAATAAGACTTAAATCATTCTGAAAACAGATAAAACCCAGGAATCAACTAATTAACTGATCTTATTCACCAGCTAAAACACAAGTCACTTTTTAAATATATATATTTTAAACTTACTTTTAGTTATAGCTGACACGCAATATTATATTAGTTTCAGGCATACAACAGTTATTCCACATTTATACACCTTGCAAAGTGATCACTACAATAAGACTATCAACCATTTGTCACCAATCATAGTTATCATATTACTGACTATATTCTCTATGCTGCACATTACATCCCTGCAAGTCATTTTTAAGTGGCAACAAATCTGAGCTTTCCCAGGTAATATAGGCAATAAAATTTCTTAACATGGTTTGGTTAGTGATGGATTTATTTATCTTCTATTAAGACCGTCACTTCAGGAGTTAAAAAATGGATCTGGTTAGCTTTATAAGCAAGCAAAGAAACAAAAAAAATCCAGCATCCAATTTAAAGAAATTATAATGACCTGATTTTCAGCTCAGAATCTTAGCTTAGTAAAATCATCACAGTCACTTTATTTTACCAAGTCATTAAAAAAAATGCACAGATACTTTACCAGAACTTAGATCAGGATAAAGTAAAGGAGTTGCAGACATTATGGCAATGAACAAAACCTATGTAAACAAGTTACAAGAGTGTATGTTTTATGCAAAGGTCAAGGGAGATAAAAATAAAGGTTTTTTTCCCTCCCTCCAAGCTGAAGACCAAAATATGTACAAAATGGTAATAAAGCTCCAAAAAAGCTAAAGCTGTCACTGGAGGTTCTGAAAGAGATAGAGGAAATATTTCTGCTAGGGCAATAACAGCTCCTGTATTTATGATAAACACACTCTACACAGACATTCACATACTCACACTATGCCTATTACCCACAGACAGACAGGAATAGTTCAGTGATTCTTACCTACTACCGGGTAGTGTTCTTTCTCCTTTGTGAGCTGTTGGTTTACTGCCTGAAGCAACTGCTGTAACTGTGCTACAGTCTGATTTAGACTTACAGACATAGTCTCCTTCTCAGAAGACTCCTAAAACAAAGATAGAAGTAGTGAAAAACTCCAAACACAAGAAAAGGGCAGAACATTTTTGTTTTAAATACAACATGAAATATCTGAAAGGTGACATGAAAATCAATAATAAAAACACATAGAGAAAGAGTGTTTGATACTTAGTGATGCAAATTAGTTTGCACCAAAGAAAGCTGTCATTAATGGTGTCACTGGACCACAAAGGGAAAAACCTAGAATCTCTGAATGTCAGATATGAATTCATTTCTATGCTCAGAAAAAAATATGCAGGGCACCAAAGAAGAGAACATTCATAATAACAGTAAAAACAACAATAAACATACTGAGCTTTTCTAAGTGCTAGGCACTGTTGTGTTACCAGCTATTTTAAGTGATTTATATCGGCGGTCGCCAATCGGTGGTCCGCAGACTACACTGGTGGTCCATGAGGTCCGAAAGGTTGGCGACCGCTGATTTATACAGTAACTCACTTATTCCTTTCAACAATCCTACAATATAGGTACTATTATAATTGCCTTTTACAAATGGGGCAACTAAACCACAGAGAGGCTAAGGAATATGGCTGAAGTCTTACAACTACTAAGCAGTAGGGGCAGGATTCTAACACAAGCAGTCTATACTCTTAAACAGTATACAAAAATATCTCCCAACACAAACCTTGATTAACATCTTACTAAGCTAAAGTGAAAACAAACATTAATAAAAACACTGCATTTCAGAGATAGGGTATCAGTTAAAAAAGCAACATGACTGATGGAAGCACATTACAAAGGCTTTTTTTTTATCCTCACCGGAGGATTTTTTTAAAAATTTATTTGATCAAGGGCGGGGGAAAAGGGGAGACATGTGTAGTACCCTTTGTAATACTTTAAGCAATAAAAAAGGAAAAAAATTGATTTGAGAGAGAGAGGAAGGGGGAGGGAGGGAGGGAGGGAGGGTGGGTGGGAGGGAGGGAGGGAGGGAGGGAAGAAGGGAGAGAGAAGAAGAGAAAGGGGAGAGAGAGAGGAAGAGGGAGAGAGGGAAGAGAGAGGGACAGAAAGGAAGAGGGATTGATCCCTTGCCTCTGATGTACGGGCCCTGACTGGGGATTTAACTTGCAACCTTTTCATGTGTAGGATGATAATCTAACCAACTGAGGAACCCAGCCAGGGCTACAAAGGCATTTTTTAAGTCATAGATGGATCTTGTACATGTTTAACTTCACTTAATTTATAAGGTAATTAGCCCTGAGATTTGAAGTTAAAGAAAAGACATACCGATTCTGGGGAAACATCACTATTCTCAATAACAGTAGTGTCACCAGCAGCTTTTACTATTTTTGACTGGATAAGATCCAGTGACTGTTGAGCCTGTAAAGAAAGCAATATGGTAGCCTCCACAAACTACAACTGATAATTAAATATAGACAAGAAAAAAAATGAGCGATTTTCTTACATCTTTTGTATAAGAATAAAGCTCTTCTAAAAACACAATGTAAAGCCAACCTATTCAGTTTTTTCTCCAAAATGAAAACAGCTTCCTCCCCCACCAGACTATAAAAACACATGGCTCACTGTTTTAAAAAATTCAAACAATACACATTTAGGATAACATTAAGCTAGGTCAGGGGTCAGCCAAGTCTGGCCACAGCCTGTTTTTATATAGCTCACGAGCTAAGAATGGTATTTACATTTATAAAGGATTATGTTAAACAAACAAACAAAGACCAGTATGTGAGAGGAAGTCATATGTGGCCCACAAATCCTAAAATAGTTTGTAGTTTTGCTGACCCCTGATCTAGATCCCTCTTCTGTGCATACAAGGGCAAATAGAAAACTGGCAAAAAAAAAAAAAATGTATAAATGGTCTTTAACATACATGTTGTTTTATACTTGTTTGTTTCACATTGTATTTTATTAACTTTTTTCATGTCAATAAATATTTATGTACATTTCCAATCAAGTGCTACACGGTCCTTCTACATAGACATGGGCACAACACTATTGCCTATTGTTGCCATTTTAGCCATCACAAATAACATGGCATATCTAGTATCTTTGAGTGCCTGTTTAATATCCTTAAAGTATGTCTGAGAAACTAAATTGCTAAGCTAAAACTACATGTTTTATATATTTGGTCCAGAGGTCAAAAATTCCCACATACTAAAGTAAACTAGACTGCTCAGCCTTGACAATTGTATCATGTACCTAAGTTTTGAGCTCTAAAACAAACTTCCTAAGTTCACATTTTATCTACTGGTAACAGTAACACCAAAGTAATCTGAAGCAATTCTGAATTCCTATTTTTGCATAATATCATACAGAACCAACAAAAACATTTCTTTCAACTTTTGAAAAAGTGACGTATTTGTTTTGCTAATGAACACGATCACAGCTCTAAAGCAGCTTTGATAATAAGCACACGTGAATTATACTTTGAAAAATATCTCAAAATTACAAATAACTTGTCAACCTAATGCAAAGAATAAAAAATGTAATCCTAAAAACTGCCTATTTATGAAACTAAGAAAAATGTATTTCTACAAAGTAATAAATGAAAGGAACAAACTTCTGAAACATCAGAGGTCTATATACATCTTTCAGATCCATAAAGATAAACAACTACATAAGCTAATTTCCTCCCCACCCCCCAAAAAATATATGGCTGAAAATAAGTTTTAAAAAAAGAATAACTTCAAATAAATTTAAAGTTTATGCTATACATTATAAAGAAATTAATTACACAAATGTGATGAAATGATGAGGCAAATTAAGAATGTTAAAACAAGCCAAAAAGTTTAGTTCCAAAAACTATATATCAAATAGTTTAAATTTATAAACAAATTAATTAATGCAAAAAATAACAGCAGAATTAGCAGTATGTTTGTTTAAGATTCAAGGCACAATATTGCATAATGCAATACCATCTTCTGGACAAGCAGTGTCTTACCTTATGCAAGTCACCAGCTACCTTTTGTCGTTCACTTTGTTCGGTTTTAAGTTTTGTGAGCGTTTCATTTAACTGTGTTTTTAGCTGTAAAAATAAAGGACACCATAAGCAACTTTATTTTCATCCTTCTTTGATTATGCTTAGACCTCTAGGATTGAAGAATGAATCAGAAAGAACGGGATCTCTAACAGTTATGCACAGTGGATTAGCAATATGCTGCACCAGATGTATAGAAAAGCTAAGCAGTGGAGGATCCCATCTGTAAAGCTAAGTCAATGTAAGAAAAGCTATAGAAACAAACTAGAGTTTAGAGAAGAAAATTGTAAATGTAAAAACAAAGCCATTAAATTCTAGTCAAGTGCCTTTAAAAAGTATTCCTATTCACTATTCATAATAATTCATTCATACTGAAATTGTTCAAATTAAAAGGCAAGTAGGCCCTAGCCAGTTTTGTTCAGTGGATAGAGCGTCACCCTGCAGACTGAAGGGTCCTGGGTTCAATTCTAGTCAAGGGCGCACGCCAGGGTTGCGGACTTGATCCCCAGTAGGGGGCGTGCAGGAGGCAGCCAAATCAATGATCCCCTCTTATCACTGATGTTTCTGTCTCTCTCCCTTCCTCTCTGAAATCAATAAAAATATATTTTAAAAAATAAATAAAAGGCAAGTAGTCAGAAACTTTATTAATTTTTAAAGACTTTCATGACTATACAGTTAAGAAAAGTCAATTGTGTAATATTTTAAAAGACATTGAACAAAAGACTGCAAATCCAGTAAAACGATAACTTCAAAAATTTTAATGTTGCTCATCCTTTAAAATGGCACTGAAGAAATGAGTGCAAGTCCATACTGGCCTAATAATGGCAACAAGAAATGTCCTAAGACACACTTCTCAATAACCAACTTGTCAAAACAGTAATAAAGCTCTATAAAACTCTAGTGCCAATACAGAATGCCTCTAATCTTGTTAACTGTTCTGATTAAATATGAATAAGGAAAATGGACTACAATGACAAAAAAAACCCACAACTTTATTTAAACTCACCAAGTTAACTGATTTAGCCTCCCACCCAGAGGTATAACATTCCAAAGAGGTCTGGAGACTCAAAAGGGGGAAATACAAAATGCTGACATTTTGAACTGGAGGGAGAATTAATGGGGGACATTCATTTGGAAATACTATTTTTAGAACTCTATTTAAATCCCAACTTCTTCAGTTTTTGCTCCTTTACTTAATTCTGATTTAATACACCAGATATTTAATTCTGATTTAATATCTTTCTCTCCCTCTCCCTTCCTCTCTGAAATCAATAAAAACATTAAAAAAAAAAAAAAGACCTCCTGACAGAAGTTGAGAAGCAAATAATCAAAGAGAGCATCAGTCTGAATGAGATTCAACCATAATCTTGTGGGTTTGATGCCACTGTTAGAGTCAGTCACCAAGCACCAAAGTTAATAGTAATGTCTCCAACAATGATGACAGAGAATCATTGCTTGGCTGCCTCCTACACGCCCCCTATTGGGGAATCGAGCCTGCAACCCAAACAAGTGCCCTGACTGGGAATTGAACTGTGACCTCCTGGTTTATATAGCTCAACACTCAATCACTGAGCCACCGTGGCCGGGCAAGAGGTTATTCCTTTGGCCCAAGAACACACCATGTAAGTATAGGCAAATAAAATTATTTTAATTTATCTTAAAATGTGGCAACAGTTTTCCTGAGCAAACAAACAGAAAAACTAAAATTAAGATTACAAACTCAATGTGAAAAAACCCACTCAAAATGGCCTCTTGCCCGGCCATGGTGGCTCAGTGGTTGAGTGTTCACCTATAAACCAGGTGATCACAGTTCAATTCCCAGTCAGGGCACATGTCCAGGTTGCAGGCTCGATTCCCCAATAGGGGGCATATAGGAGGCAGCCAATCAATGATTCTCTTTCATCATTGATGTTTCTATCTTTCTCTCCCTCTCCCTTCCTCTCTGAAATCAATAAAAACATTTAAAAAAAACAAAAAACCTCCTGACAGAAGTCGAGGAGCAAATAATCAAAGAGAGCATCAGTCTGAATGAAGACTCAACCATAATCCTGTGGGTTTGATGCCACTGTTAGAGTTAGTCACCACGCACCAAAGTTAATAGTAGTGTCTCCAACAACAGTAGGAGAAATTATTTTCTAAAAACACATTATAGAGTAAGGCTTACAGCTGTAGCATACCACAGTCGTGATCTGTACAATGAATGTATAGCAAACATATGTATAAAACTAGTCTCACACTGCAGTGGGAATGACTCAATTAAGATAAAATGAAGGTAAATAAAACAAAAATTTTATTTAAAAACTAAAGAGGTTGTTGTGTGTATGTGTGTGTTTGGGGGAGAAGGGTGAGGCTCTACATGTATATTCCATAGAGCCCTATTCTGAAAACTAATTCCCATAAATCACTAACATAACACAGAAAATCAACCACAAATGGGTAAGTTAAGAAGTTTTCTTTGGTACCTACAGCAAAGTAGTAAGAAAATTCCAAACTGGGCAGGATTAACTTGGTATAAGAAGAAAACTTACTGTAATCTTTCTAGAGTTTATTCTGGTACTTTTTAAAAATCTAATCACATGCTATAACAATTTTTAAGTCACGGAAAGACATAACAATTGTTTTCGAAACATACTACAAAATAGTCATATTTATCTAACAACTAAGCCTGACACAATCAGTATAAATTTCCAGAAATTTAATAATGGGAGTACTCTATGTCTATAGACATTTAGCTAACTTTAGTTAAATCTTTAAGTCTATAGCTTCATGACTACTATGCCCTAAATCAGGGGTCCTCAAACTATGGCCCGCGGGCCACATGCTGCCCACCGAAAACATTTATCCGGCCCACCGGGTGTTTTTGCCGCCGCTGTATGCATAGGAATTTGTTCATAGTTTTTTTTTAAACTACAGTCCAGCCCTCCAACGGTCTGAGGGACAGTGAACTGGCCCCCTGTTTAGCTTTTTGTTAACTATCTGTATAATAAAAACATAAGTAACCGTTATGGCGGAACAACCAGAACCACCAGTCACTATGATGAGCAATGACCACTAGGGGGCAGACACTCAATGCAGGAGCTGCCTGCCCCCTGGTGGTCAGTGCGCTCCCACAGGGGGAGCCCCACTCAGTCAGAAGCAGGGCTCACAGCTGGCGAGTGCAGCAGCGGTAGCAGGAGCCTCTCCCACCTCCGTGGCAGCACAAAGGAACAGCAAGCTGAGCGGTAAGGAGTGAGCAGACGGGTGGTAAGGAACAAGGGCTCCCAGGGATCAGGCCTAAGCCAGCAGTTGGACATCCCCCAAGGGGTCCCAGACTGCAAGAGGGCGCAGGCTGGGCTGAGGTAACCCCCAGTGCACGAATTTAGAGCACTGGGCCTCTAGTAATTTATAGAAAGACCAGTTAAAATAAGAAACTGGATTAGATTATTGCCCTTGAATGAAGAGGCTGCATCTTCAACCTTTAATATTCTCCTCCTTCCAGGTTAAAAAATAAGAGGTCTAATTCATTATGGTAACTCTGAGAAGAGAATCTTCACAATTTAGTCAGTCTTTATCAGCATGTTTCATTTCTTTATTCATAATGCTGTTTAAGAAATTAGGTTTCATAAAACACGGAAAATTTCTCTGAGAAAGAGTTGCAAGCCAAACATGCTATTGTTAGGAGCTAAGAAAAAAAGGATCATCTTAGGAATCAAGAAAAGAAAGATCACCTCAGGAGTCAACAGAATATGAAGATTATCTTAAACTTACAAAATTGCCAAGCTAAAGATGTTAGCAAGGAGAAAAAGTTTGGATGGTTTCTCCACGTGTCATCACAAGTGTTTTCAGAGCCTATTTGATACCCAGTGGAGAACAAGCTTCTTACCAAATTTAGCTCTTCATTCTGTCTTACTGCTTCAGAATATGAATCATCAAGTTTTTTCTGCAATTCAGTCAACAGATCTTTCAGCTGCAATGAAGTTTAGAGTTTAAGATTGATCTCCTTATGGTAGCCCATGTTATGTATGCAACTTGGAAGCTCTGCCACTAACAACTTACACTAAAATATTTTATTACTCTGTTATAAACTTAATTTAAGTAGAGAAGCAAGGTTGAAAAAATTCTACTGTAAGTACCTCTCTGACTTCTGTGACATAGGTAGATCGTTCAATTTCTGCCTTCTCTAGTTCCATTTCCAAATTCTCTCGTTCTCTTCTCAGCTAGTAATGCAACAAAGAAGGAAAAGTTAACAAACCCATTTAAGATTTCCCTTCATGATGCTTCTCCACAATGAAGAGTTATGACACTTCTGAATAAAAAACCATTATCTCAAAAACTACAAGATATTCTTAAATGCATAACAAGTGCATAAGTAGACTAAAGAAGTCTTAACACAGATCTTTAAAAAAAAAACCCATACGCTTAATACTAAAAAGTCAAACAATGAAATAACATACATTTTCAATATCTTTATTTTCTCTCCTTAATTGCTCTAGCTCGTGTTCCAAAGATGTGAATGACAACTGCATCTGAAATATGAAACAATTATATGACCAACTAAACCACCAAGGATATTGATACGTCTATCTTCTAGAACAGTGGTCGGCAAACTGCGGCTCGCGAGCCACATGCGGCTCTTTGGCCCCTTGAGTGTGGCTCTTCCACAAAATACCAATTTCTGCGCATGGGCCACGAAGTTTCAATCGCACTGTACATGCGCGCCCGCACGTGGTATTTTGTGGAAGAGCCACACTCAAGGGGCCAAAGAACCGCATATGGCTCGCGAGCCGCAGTTTGCCAACCACTGTTCTAGAATTTTAATCCATTTTCTTGAAATGCATCTCATTTAAAGTTATAATGAATTTTAAAAGACCTTAAAAATGAGAGTGTCACATTTAACTTGATTTAAATTGCAGTAAAAATCCACCCCATTTGCGTGTCATTATATTAGGCCTTGCCAGAAGTGCTTAAATTTTTTAACAATTAACATATAACTGACTGTATTTAGTCCCCAAATGCATTAACATAGAGTACCATCAGCATCCCTAAATTCTGCACAGGTTGGCCCAGAAAAACAAACAAGCAACAGATGGCACTCTTTACCACACCCAAGTAAATGGGAGAGAAATGAAGATTGTACAAAAACATCCAGTTCCATGAAGAATATAAGAACTTATTTTTTTCTTGAATACTATATGCCATGGGTCACAACATAATGTTATAAAAGTCATTGTGGCCTGGCCAGTGATTGAGCATCGGCCTATGAACCAGGAGGTAATGGTTCGATTCCCGGTTAAGGCACATGCCTGGGGTTGCGGGCTTGATCCCCAGTACGGGGCGTGCAGGAGGCAGCTGATCGATGACTCTCTCTCATCACTGATGCTTCTATCTTTCTCTCTCTCTCCCTTCCTCTCTCTGAAATCAATAAAAACCTATTTTTTAAAGTCATTTTGAACTCCAAATAATTTAACTCGTGTCACTGCATAGTAGTTCTGTAACTTTCAAAGCACTTTATATTCTTTATCATTATCCTTTAGTTGGACTCTAAACCAATGATTCTCAATCGTGGGTGGGAATCATAATCACTTAAGGGGCTCTTTAAAGCAGACTGCTGGCCCCACAAAGTTTCAGATGCAGTAAGTCTTGGGTGAGACTCAAGAATGCATTTTTTAACAAGTTCCCAGGTGATGCTGATGTTGCTGGTTCAGGGCCCACACTTTAAGAATCACTGCTCTAGCCGGTTTCAGTGGATAGAGAGCGTCAGCCTGTGAACTGAAAGGTCCTGGGTTCAATTCCAGTCAAGAGCACATGCCCAGGTTGTGGGCTCGATCCCCAGTAGGGGGCATGCAGGAGGCAGCCAATCAATGATTCTCTCTCATCACTGATGTTTCTGTCTCTCTCTCCCTCTCCCTTCCTCTCTGAAGTCAATAAAAATATTATTTTTTTTCAAATCAGTTCTAAATAAGCTCTTCCTTTTTAAATACAGTACCTGTTTAATAGTCTTTTGTGACTCATCGACCTTAACTTTCCATTTATTTTCTTCCTGCTCCACACTTCTCTGTAGCTTCTGTAAAATACCTTCCTATGGATATAAGTACAGTTGTTTTGAAAAATTCATGCTCTGATGCTAAAATAAACTATTTAAGCCACTAAGGAATAAGTTAATGATTTTTAAATGAGACCAAAATGTAGATTAAAAATCATTTCCTACTGTTTCTGCAAGGACGGATTTATATTTTTCACACTCTAGCTGTAACAATGTGTGCATTTCATCAGCTTCTTTCAACTTGTGCTCTAGAACCTGCAAAAAACGACATAAAGAAAAATTCCCTAGTTTTACCAGAAAGTTTTGTGCTTCAAACTTGTTTCAGTACTTACTGGTGTATTATGACAAATGGTTTCTAACTGTTTTAAAATGAAACACTACATTTCAACCTTCTTAAGGAGCAATAAAGTACAATGACCTTTTTGGTCATTTGGTTTTTGCTAATAAAACTGAGTCTGTTTACTACAAAACATATTACACAATCTATATATATAAAAGCTTAAGCAACTGAACGACCAGTCACTATGACACTCACTGACCACCAGGGGCAGACACTCAACACAGGAGCTGCCCCCTGGTGGTCAGTGTGCTCCCATAGCAGGAGCGCCACTCAGCTGACCAACGGGTGCCAGACGCCGGGCTCATGGCTGGCAAGTGCAGCTGCAGCAGCAGTGGCAGGCACAGTCAGGGCCCGGAATAGCGGGAGCTGCAGCCAGCCCAGGCTTGGGCTCCTCCCCGGCCGCCTGCCGCTTTCCACACTACTATACCCCCGAGGGGTCCTGGATTGCAAGAGGGTGCAGGCCAAGCTGAGGGACACCACCGGTGCACGGATTCGTGCACGGGTGGGGTCCCTCTGGGTGGCCTGCAGGGATCGGGCTGAAACTTGCAGTCCAACGCCACCTGCAGCTCCTACCTGCCGCTCCCGCTCATCCCGGCCCTACTGTATCTGCCGCAGGCTCATGCCCAATCAGTCCAAATTGGGAGAGGCTTGCACTGCTGCAGCAGCACTCGCCAGCCATGAGCGCTCCATCTGGCGCCCTCCCAAGGGGAGTGACCTGTGAGATCAGGCTGAAACTGGCTCTCCGACATCTCCTGAAGGTTCCCAGTTTGCAAGAGGGCGCAGGCCAGGCTGAGGGACCCCACTGGTGCACGATTGGGCTGGGGAGGGTCAGTGGGAGGGCTCCAGGGTGTGTCTGGCCCATCTCGCTCAGTCCTGATCAGCCGGACCCCAGCAGCAAGCTAACCTACTGGTCGGAGCATCTGCCCCCTTGGTGTTCAGTGCACATCATAGCAAGCAGTTGAGCATCCTTAGCATATCATTAGCATATTACACTTTGATTGGTTGTTCGGTTGTTCTGCTGTTCAGTCTATTTGCATATTACCCTTTTATTATATAGGACTAGAGGCCTGGTGCACGAAATTCATGCACTGTTGTGGGGGGGTGTCCCTCAGCCCAGCCTGCACCCTCTCCAATCCGGGACCCCTTGGGAGACATCCCTCTCATAATCCAGGACCACTGGCTCCTAACCGCTTGCCTGCCTATTGGCTTGATCGCCGCCTAACCGCTCCCCTGCCTGCCTGATGGCTCCCACCTGCTCTCCCCTGCTGGCCTTATGGCCCCTAACTGCCTCTGCCTCGGCCCCCACCACCGTGGCTTTGTCTGGAAGGAAGTCAGACGGTTGGAAGATGTCTGGTCTCCCAGTCTAATTAGCATATTACCCTTTTATTAGTATAGATAGGCTCATCACTCTCTAGCAGGATGGTAAAATCAAAGCAAATCCACATGTGAAGTAAAGTCATAATACCTAGGCTACACACATGGGAAAAATGATTTTTAATCATGTCACTTGACATACAAAGAAAAGTTAATCCCCAAATTTCAGTAGGCAAGGATAAAAACACATCTAGGTTCTGAACACTTCTAACGATGTATCTGGAGTTGCTTTAGCAAACCAGTCAATTTCTACCTACCTACCTCAACTGAGCTTTACTTTTTAAATTCAGGCTAAAAAGAGAGTAAGAGATAAATATTCAGTTTTAGAACTGAGTTGTACAGTTAAAGAAATGGCAAACATTAACTTTGTATACAAATCAAATGCATGGAAGACTTACAGCATTTTTACCAAAATTTACACAAAATGAAATCACCTTATACTTTCTCAAAACATCGTTATTTTGCCCTGGCTGGTGTAACCAATTGGTTAGAGTGACAGCCCGCCCACTGAAGGGTCTCCGGTTGGATTCTCAATCAAGGGCACGTACCTGGGTTGTGGATCTCATCCCTGGTCAGGGTAGGGGCGAGTAAGGGAGGCAACCAATCCCTGTGTCTCTCTCACATTGATGTGTTTTTTTTCTCTCTCTCTTTCCCTTCCTTCCTTCCATCCTCTCAAAATCAAGGGGGAAAATAGCCTCAGGTGAGGATTAACAACAACAAAAAAAGTCATTAGCCTATTCATACTATATATCTTTTATCTTTCCCAAGCTCATAAAGAAAAATTCTGATTTAATTCTTTTTTGGTTAAAACATAGATATTTCACTTCTTAAACTAACCTTAACCTCCTCTGAACCAGAAGTTCCAGTCATACATTCTTTTGCCTTCTTTTCAAATCCACGCAACCATTCGCTATAATTCTGTGGAGAAGAAAAGTAAAATTAAACAATATCCAAAAATATATAAATAAAATAGGTAAAAATTTCTAAATAACTAATTTATATTATACTGTAAAAGAAAACTACATAGCCCTGGCCAGTGTGGCTCAGTTGGGTGAGTGTTGTCCTGTGCACTGAAAAGTAGCTGGTTGATTCCTGGTCAGGGCACACGCCTAGGTTGTGTGTGGGAGGCAACTGATTGATGTTTCTCCCTCACACACCTCTCTCTCTCTCTCTCTCTCTCTCTCTCCCCTTCCCTCCGCCTCTCTCCCTTCCTCTCTTTCTAAATACAATAAAAACAAAAACATTTTTTTTTTTTTAAGGAAAACTACATAGACAAACACCAGCCCTCTGGAAATTTCGAAGAAGAATATAATGTATAAATTGTATATAACCACCCTGGGCAGGAGGCACAGCTGGCCAAAGCATCATCCTGTACACCAAAAGGTTGAGGGTTTGATTCCTGGTCAGGGCACATACCTAGGTTTCAGGTTTGATCCCCATCAAGGCGAGTATGAGGCAACCAATCAATGTTTTCATCTCACACTGATGTTTCTCTCTCTCTCTAAAAGAATAAAAAACATATCCTTGGGTGAGGATTTTTTTAAAAAATTTTACATAACCAAACCTTGAAAATAAACACTAAAAATATACCTATGGGCGCATGCTCTCCCTCCCAGGAGCATGCCGACGCCTTTCCTTTCTTCCTCTCCTCTCCCCACAGGCATGCATCTCCTAAACTCTAAGGGACCCACAGGGCTTACAACCAGGGAGCAATGGGCAGCAGGAGTTCATCCCAGGCTAATCCCCTGACTGTCCCCAAGGCCCCCCTATTCCCCAACTTCTCAGCAAGCCAAAGCAGCCCAGCCTAGGCTCATTTTCCACCTTGTCCCTCCCTTGTTTCACTGTCCCCAGCTTTAATAAATGTCCTCTAAAAATAAAAAAATATATATAAACTTAAGTCTTGTAGTTTTAGTCATTATTCTAAATTTTAGAACAATTTATTCTACATTTTGGATGCTTCTTATCTAAATTTTATACTTTGATAGAGTATTTATTTGTTAGATACTTTAAATCAAATTTCCTCTTAATCCTCTTAAGTCTTTGGTTTAGTTTATTCTAAGAAAAAAAGAACACAAATGAAATTTCTATTAACTGCTGAAATTTAAAGCTTCATTTACATGCTGAATAAGGATTCTCCATAGTCTATCAAATCAGAACAAAAAAATGAAGAAAAACTGGATGTGAGATCACCCCATAGTACAATAAAATAATACCCCCAAAGCACAAATAAGTTAAAAAAAAAAAAAGCCTCTCCTTAAAAAAAAAAATTCACATTTTCACATTATAAATTTGAACCAAGAAGAAGTGGATACTATTAAAATCCTACTTCGCTTCAAATACTGGGATTTAATATAAATAAACGTCAGCTGAAAAACTGATTTAGTTGTTTAAAATTTGTAACCCTCCCTCTAGGTCAGTGATGGCGAACCTTTTGAGCTCAGCGTGTCAGCATTTTGAAAAACCTTATCTTAACTCTGGTGCCGTGTCACATATAGAAATTTTTTGATATTTGCAACCATAGTATAAAAAAGATTTATATTTTTGATATTTATTTTATATATTTAAATGCCATTTAACAAAGAAAAATCAACCAAAAAAATGAGTTCGCGTGTCACCTCTGACACACACGTCATAGGTTCACCATCACTGCTCTAGGTCATATAGTTTACATCTCTCCTATGCTGATGAAGTGCACCACACTGCCTATGCAGTCGTCTTGCTCCTACTCCCAAAGTGTTGAGCCTGAATCTAATCAGGCCTCTACTTACGACCAATTTATGCATACACAAAGGACAGAGGAACATACTGACTCCAGGGATTCAGTCAGCTACATCCAAACAGGGTAACTACATATGTAACATTGGTTTTGTGGTGTGTGTGTTTTTTAAAGGGTAGGGATTGCTAACAAATAGAAGGGAACCCATGCAATAAAAAAAACTAAGAGACATCTTAAATCACATTGTTGACCCTTACTTGGGTCCTGACTAACACACACTACAATAAGTAGTTATTATTTTATTAAAATAGATAATCGGTATGACAAACTAGAAAAATGTACTAAATGTATGAAATTAAGGATTTTTAAAAATGTCATAGTTTTATTTTAAGGAATCCTTATCTTTTATACCTATGTATACGGAAATATTTATAGATGAGATGCTCTTATGTTTGACTTCCTTCAAAACAATCTAGGAAGTGCAGAATTGGAGGAAAAACAAGATGCTATGTATTACCAATTCATGCTGCATACTATTAATTGTTGAAGTGGTATACTGGGTATATCAGGTTCATTATATTATTCTACTTCGGAATATGTATACAATTCTCCATTAAAATAAATAAATAAAAACATATACACCAACATTTAGGAAACTACATGCATTCACTAGCTTTCTCTGGCCTCAAATATCCACTGCATTAATTATATGAATCAAAGCAACTTTTCTCTCCCACTTAAAACACACACAGCCTCAAGTAAAGAAAGTTGTTCTATATAATCTTCAAGACTGTTACTTGAAAACCTTAACAGATGACCAAAATCTTGCATTCTGAACTAAAGAGCTTGTCTCATAGTATTAAATACCTTTAATTAAAAAAATTAAATGTTCCTAACACTAGGAAGCAATCACTTAAAATTAAATTCTATTTTGAATAAAGCCATTAAGAACATTATTGGCTGGTTAACTATTAAGAAATCATTTTGTCCCAAATATGTTTATGACCTTCTAAATATGTCTCCTATTTCAATTTTATAGAATACAACAAAAGTATCAGCTGAATAAACAGGAATGAGTTTTGAATCAAGTAATTGATCTTCATTACTTAGAAGCACCCTAGGTTAACAATGGAAAAGAATAAGGAATTGGTGCACTATCGAAAACAAGTGCAGAGTGCAAATGCTGCTTATTCACAACTTTCTTGAATAGTGATAAAGATGTCATGTTTTACAAAATAATAAATTAATCTTACCAAATTTGAAGGAACAGACACCTTTGGAAATAATTTTTTGAGAACTTCTTTAGCTTCCAACTCAACAGCTTCCAAATGTTGTTGTCTTTCCTAAAGCAGAAGTTCAAATCAAACTTACAAGTTTATAGAATTAAAAAAAAAAAAAGCTACAGTCTTTTAAGTTCTCAGGGAGGAAAAAGTGAAAGTATTTCTTAAAAATTCATGTCGATATTGACAAATGTCAAATTTTCCCCATTTTGAAATGTCAAAATGGCTTCCATAAAAATCTGCAAATCTCTAAAGCACCCTAAATAACAAATAACGTCTTATATTAATCAAGCCAAGGCAATATCTAACAATATGGACATTTCCTTGTCATTAGAAATCAAGTTATTTGCCCCTCTAGGAACACTTCAAAAAAGCAAGTAAAACCCAAAAAACAAAATACACTTCCCGCAGCTAAAATTTTAAACTGCATTTACAAAAGAAACCTAGAAATATAACAAACTACATGCAAAAAGTAGGCATCTGGGCAACATAACTGACTGAGGCTTACTGCCTGACAAATCTCCACAAAAAAATGCATCACCGATGGACTATAATGCCAGGGGATTAAAATGCCAACTTTCATATTTCCACCTTTAAGATCAGGTAAAAATACCTATTCTAAACAAGGCAAAAAAAATAAATAAATCAAAATTTGATGGGTGGTACATATGGGAAGAAGAGAAGGAGGAAAAACTGATGTCATATTACTTCACCAATGCCAAGTATCAAGAAGACTAATTCTGACACTTTTGTATGGACTCTGTCCACTGTAAATTTAAAGTTCAGTATTACAAATGCATGTCTAAATTTGGTGAATTTAAATCCAAACCTAATGAATATCAATTAACTCAAAATCACAGTTTGTCAAAATTAGGGTAATGGCTTGATCACACACAAAATAAAAATCTAATAATAAAACTATCTGTACAAGATATAAAAGATATCTGAGAGCTATAAAAATGCACATCTAAAACCAAGCCAAGAAAATCATCTCAAAACACTTGTGAAGTTCAACAGGTGACAGAAATACAAGCAAGTTAGCAAGCTCTCAATTCAATCCCCCCACCATCATTTAAATGTGATTTGAAATTTATTACAGATTTAAGATGCACACACTTCAATTTAAGAAAATCTAAAGTCACACAATAAAAAGCTAGAGATTAATCTTATTCTCTACACACAAAAAGTTATTACTATATTCTGGGTTAGTGGAGGATTTTAAAAATACGTTTTAAGGGAGAATTTTAAATAATTCAATAAATTCGACTATTTTTCAGGAATATACCCACCTGGCTGCATAGAATAAGGTATACTTATTCAAGGAAAATATTTAACTGCCAATTCAGAGACAATTAAGAGGTCTCTGAATTTTTAACATCTGACCATAGAAATGATAGAGCAATCGCTAAAGAAAATCACCCAGGAAAAGATACACTGTGGAGCAGAATCTTTTTAACTTTCCAAGGAAAAATGAATCTAAAGAAAGTAAGTGTTTAACTTTTAACCAAGTGGCACAAAGATGAGAAGTTACTTTTAGTCTGTACTAATTTTAGCTAAAATGTTTCCATTCCTCTGTAACACCTGGAAAATATCCAATAATTGAAAGTAATCATTATAATTTCCTTACTATCTTTGTCTAAGTAATACATATAAAGTATCTTCCATGTGAATCTAACATTTATAGTAGCTCCTAAGAATATATACTCCTTACAGCACAACTTGAGGTTCTGGGTCAATCAATATCACTTTACACCTATGCTATCTGAGGACTAGATTCCATTAAAATAGAGAAAGACTGTAAATTCTATTCTCTGTTGATTATTAGCTATGCAAGAAGCCATCGTACACTTGGTGGTGAGTTTGGAAATGTGGATAAATTCTTATACTCATCATCAAGCACATGATGAAACATGGATAAACTCTGGCTTTCTTTTGGAATCATAACATGCCAGAAGGATAAATTCTTATACTCATCATCAAGCACATGATGAAACATGGATAAACTCTGGCTTTCTTTTGGAATCATAACATGCCAGAATGCCTATGACAGGTAGCATATAACTTCTTGCAGGATTATTAACCCTTTGCACTCCGCTGTCCCCTCTCAGGGGACATTGCAGTTTATTAGTGATTACGGGGAATTGAGTTATTTCAACGCAACTTTTTGAGACATGCATGTTTCCCTGAAGTTTTATCTTGAAATGGCACAAGAAATTAAATCAAAATATCGTAAAATTACTAAGATATATACAAGAAATGTCAGCGGGTTTTGTGTCGGATTAAACAATAAACTACATATTCCCGATGTGGGACAAAGAAAACGGGACTGCATTGTGTGTTCTAACAGGAAAACACCTGGTGGCAGGCGTCAAACCACTTATTACTGTCAAACATGCACTAATCAGCCTGCAATGCATATTGGGGAGTGTTACAAAACTTATCATACTGTACAAAATTATAAACAATAAAATATTGTTTTTTTTTGCAAATATACATTCCTCGATGTCACCCAATTCATATAAGTCCAATATCATTATAATACGTTACTTGGTTCCAAAATTATACTAAATAATACGAGGGTCTGTAAATGCACGTTTCCGCCGCAAAGTAGCGTCGAGTAGCTGGTAGCCAATGTCCAGAATGGTTCGGAGTGCAAAGGGTTAAGATACTAGAGGCCCGGTGCATGAAATTCGTGCACTGGAGGGTGGGGGGGTGTCCCTAAGCCCAGCCTGTGCCCTCTCACAGTCCAGGACCCCTTGGGGGATGTCCGTCTGCCGACAGTCAGACATTCCTCTCGCAGTCTGGGGTTCTCACAGTCCGGGACCCCTCGCTCCTTACCACCCGCCTGCAGCAGAGGTGGGAAAGGCTCCTGCCACCGCTGCTGCGCTCACCAGCCATAAGCCAGGCTCGCTGCTCCTTAGCACTGCCACAGAGGCGGGAGAGGCTCCCGCCACCACCACTGCACTCGCCAGCCATGAGCCCGGGGCTGCTCCTGCATTTAGCATCTGCCCCCTGGTGGTCAGTGCGTGTCACAGCGACTGGTTGTTCCACAGGTTGTTCCACCATTCGGTCGATTCACATATTAGGGTTTTATTATATAGGATAGGATTAGTACTTTGTAGACACCCAGTCTCATTACCAAAACAAAAGCTAAAAGGTAGTTCTTAACAGTCACAAACAAACAACCACCCCCATTACTGATAGAACTGACTACAACCACTCACCATGAAACAATGTCCTCCCTGGCCTAGATTTTTCTATTCCCTGGCCTAGATTTCTCTGGGCCCAATATCTGCCAGCAGTCTCAAGTTTAGGTAAATTTCCATTACACTAAAGGAACTATAACTATAAATATATACTTGATTTAAAAATTTATAAAAACTCTACTAAAAAAAGTCCTTCAAATGTCACTAAGACTTACATTTAACATTCAACAGATTTCCTTGGCACACAAAATACTTATAGTATGCTGAACTGAATCACATAATTAATGAGCTTTATTAACCCATCTATAAAATTCAATATTTCTGTTCCACATGCATTCTTGGTAAAAATTTTCGAAATGCCTGACTGAACTGGCACATTCATTTCTCTCAATCTTTAAAAACAACTTCTTAATTATAATTCATTAGAAATCTTTAAACCCATGGAACTTGAACTTAAGAAGAATACCTTTTATCATGTTGAAGACAGGGAGAGATATTCTTCAAGAATACTGTACATTCTCTGGTCAAGGGAATTATCCCTTATAGTAATATTCCATACTGAATATAATACATGATTACTATCCAGCCACTTCAAAAGGTAAAGTTTAATTTTAATTCCACCTCTTTTAAGGAACCATTCCCAATAATATACCAAGAAGTGATCCCTTCCCTGCACTTCTTAAGACTTATTATTTTCCACTTTGAGTTGTCTTGGTGTGCCCCAAAGAACCTAGGAAAGTTCACCGTGCATTGTAGGTACATCTAGTTATCCAAATGTGTTTATTAATTCAGTTAGTCTTTTTGGCTGAGTTTTCACTGAAGTTTTCTTAGCTAACCCAAGAGGCACACACTGTCTCACAAGAGCTTACATGGGAGGTATAGGTTTCCTGAGACTCTTCAGCTTAAAGCAGTAATCACCAAAGCTCAAACAATCAGGTAATCATAACAAACTAGCAAGCCCAAAATTAAAGCTTCAAGGAGTAGATGAAAAAAGCAGAGATGGCAGAGATGATAAATGTGGATGGATAAGGAGATTATATATTTAAATTGCAGTATAATTAAATGCTTTAGTCTGACTTTAAGACAAGCTGCAGATTTTCTCTGTTCAGCAGATTGTTTCTAGGAGTTAGCATTACAACCTTGGAAGTCTTGTTCACTTTGTCCTGCAGCATTTTTTCAGTTGATGCCAATGCTTCCATTGCTTCCCAGTTTTTCTCCCGAAGGTCCTAATCATTTTTAGAAAGAATGATTTCAGTTTATCCATTATTGAAAGATTTTTGCTTTTTACTTCATCAGTATTTTGCACTGCATTTAAATGCTGGTTACTGCAAAATTATCTCAATGGAAAAATATGTACATTAGCAAAAAAATAAAAAGCAATGTTTAGAAATTTGAATGAGAAAACAAAGATGCCCACTTCGCATGTTTTAGTATACATGTCAAATATGCCAGCTTTAAAGAAATTACTGTGCACATGTGACAAAGAAGAAAGCATTTAAAAGTAAACACACATACCAAGATTACAAATATGATTTCAGGTACGCCGAAAATTAAAGGATTAAGGACAGAGCAAATACATAAGAATTGCTAAAAGCTTGATTTTTAAACAAGGCCCACAATCACTCATGGGACATTCCACTGCAGCCTATCATTTTTTCTCTAAATATGTTTAATTTAATTAACACATTTCAAGTCTACCTAGGAATGACATTAGTGACTCACTGTGCTTCTGTATCTTTCTTGGCATGGTCAAATATATATGCCATAAAGCAACCTGACATGAACTGTATGAGCTACTCGATCCAGGCAAACCAGGAGATAGGAAGACTATAAAACACATTCTCTTAGAAGAGAAACAGAGGTCATTGGAAACTGAACTCTGAAAGACCTACTTCACAGCATTTTATTAGCAAATACAAAAAAGGACAATCTGCTATATGTCAGTCTTTGTTCAAATTCAGAAATCGAAACAGATAAAAAACAAAAAATAAAAAGCCAATAATCACCATTTATTGAATGCTTACTTATGTACCCAACACTGCACTTAGTGCTTCACACAAATTCTCATGAATTCTCACAACCCTAAGAGGTATTTATTCCCATTGCATTGACAGGGAATCCACAGCTCAGGTAGGTTAAGGAATTTGGTCAAGTGAACACTGCAAATGAAGTGGCAGAACTAGTAATCTGCTTGCCTCCAGTGTCCTGACTTTTCTCACACATCAATGCCTCCAGCACTGCTGCATTAGAATGACATTTACTATACTCTACACAGTTAGGATGTTAGCAGTATAGTGGCAAATTCAACTCAGGTTTTGTGGCCAAGCAATGCTGTTAGTAACATTACACAAACACACAAGGGCAATTCACATACCTAATTTTGACAAACTCAGGGGTGCAGGAACATTTCAACTTGTTAAATTAACAAATTAATGCAAACTTTGAAAATTTTTACTTTCATTAGAAAACACATATCGATTTGCTATCAATAGCCCCTTAGATTTCAATAACATTTGTAACCTTGCGTAAGACTTAGCAATCATACTTTTGTGTGCAAAAATTCCTTCTCTGCCAAAAATATTTGTATTCTCATAGGTGTCACCTCTGGTCAAAGAGAAGTTAAAAAAGTCATCTTAATTCACTCTTTATCTATTTAATAAAAGTATCAGGATTTATATTTCTGAGGGCATTATCCCTTCCCATTTTAGCATAAAAGTATTCAGGTCCTGAGAGACCTCTATAACATGCTTGTTAATTCCCAAAATTTGAACTATCTCAGTTAAAAAAAGGAAAATTCCAGAAGACTTTGAAAGACAGTTATTATTAAAATTACTTGGTTTGAATACTGGCATTACTTTTAGTTTACAAAGAAGCTAGCCCAATCAAAATAAGAGGAAATAGCTTTGATTTTAAAATGTTGAACTTAGCCGAACCGGTTTGGCTCAGTGGATGGAGCGTCGGCCGGCGGACTGAAGGGTCCCGGGTTCGATTCCGGTCAGGGGCATGTATCTTGGTTGCGGGCACATCCCCACTGGGGGGCGTGCAGGAGGCAGCTGATCGATCTCTCTCATCGATGTTTCTGACTCTCTATCCCTCTCCCTTCTTCTCTGTAAAAAATCAATAAACTATATTAAATAAATAAATAAATAAATAAAAATGTTGAACTTGAAAAATTAATTGTCTCAAATAAAAATTTAACAAAAAGTAAACTGCATTTTAATTTAAAAATATTTTTAATCAGAAGCTGTAATAATCATAGCTTCAACATTTTAAATAATATTCAGAAGTGTACAAATTGGTCTTTTCATTTATTCATTTTAAAACATCTGTTCTCCAATAAAATTAGCCCAATACTTCTCCCCAAAAAAGCTATCCACAAAATAGTACTTAAAAAGACTAAGAAAAGTATCTCCAGTAAAAGTAGATTTGAAAAAATTCTGAAGCATGATATTTCAGTGAACAAATAAAAAGAAAAGCTTTGTTCTGATCAAGATTTGCTTACATTGTTTTTCTTCCTCTGGTGTTCAACAGCATCCTTCAAAGTATCTATCTCATTCCGGAGACCAGTGATTTCTTTATCTCTTGCTGAAATTCTAAACCAGAACATGAATACACACAGCAATATTTTGGGTAAACAATAAATAAAATATTTGTTACTAGAAAATAAAAACTTCAGGTAAATGATGCTTTAAAAAATGCATTAACTTAATAGGCAAATTCTTAAACTTAATTACCATAGAAAGCCTATCTATGAATAAATTTTTACACTATTACATGCTGACATTTGTGTTAAAGTGAAATAATCCCCTAAGAAATAGTTCATGAATACATAAGCTGCTGTACTTGTAGTTATCTCTATTTTTATGTAGGTTAATGAAGTAGCAGTAAAATCTCAATAATTCAAGGGTGTTTGTTAAAGCCCAAAGTCCATAGTGTGTATGTTAAAAAGTGACAAATTAGTTAGTTTACCTGTTTTTACTTATGTAGATACATTTGTGTAATTAGATACAATTAAGTATATAAGAAGAGTTTAATTTCACAGAAAAGTTTTCTATATGTGTTACTCTAATTTTAATTTTATAGTGAACTAATGGCCCAGTGCACGGATTCGTGCACATTGACAGAAAATTAATTAGAAGAATCATGCGGTAATTATGTTACTGCAAAAAATTACATGTCAAAATAGTATATATAATATAGTATTATAAAATTAAAACGCGTGCAATTGACACCAGCAAGAGCTTAAGTATTGCACATGCACGAGTCAACGTTTATTTTTAAATTGCCAGTGCACATATGTCGGTTGGTCAGTCAGTAGTCGATGAATAAATCGCGATATGGTTCACATTAAATGTCAACAACCACCACCAAATTCACAATTGACAATGACAGATCGAAAAATACACGTGCAATTGGTGCCAGCAAGAGCTTTACATGTATCGCACATGTACAAGTCAACGTTTACTGTTAAAATAGAGTCTAGGTGCATGAATTCGTGCACAGGTGGTGTCCCTTGGCCCGGCTGGCGATCGAGGCCTATAGGGGGGCCAGCCAGCCAGGGGGAAGGACCCCAGGAGGTTGGCCGGCCAGTGTGAAGGACTGCAGGAGGTTGGCCAGTCAGGGGGAGGGGCCGTGGGAGGTTGGCTGTGGGAGGTTGGGGGAAGCTCCTGCTTTGAGTGTCTGCCCCCTGGTGGTCAGTGTGTGTCACAGTGACTGGTTGACCAGTCGTTCAGTCGTAACAGTCGCTTAGACTTTTATATATATAGATTGCCAGTGCTCGTCATATGTACCAGATGGTCAGTCAGTCAGTTGGATGGATGGATGGTCGGTCACTTAACCTTTTATATATATACTAGAGGCCCAGTGCACAAAAATTTGTACACTCGGGGAGGTCCCTCAGCCAAGCCTGTGCCCTCTCACAGTCTGGGACTCCCCAGGGGATGTCCACCCTGTCCCTTAAGCCCACTCCCCAGGGGATTGGGCCTAAGCTGGCAGTCAGACATCCCTCTGGCAGCCCGGAAGCCCTCGGGGGATGTCCACCTCGCCAGAGGGAAGCAGGTCTAAGCTGCAGTCGGACATCCTTAGCTCTGCTGAGGAGGCGGGAGAGGCTTGCAGACCTCCCCCTGTAGGAGCGCACTGACCACCAGGAGGCAGTTCCTGCATTGAGCGTCTGGCCCCTTGTGGTCAGTGTGTGTCATAGTGACCAGTCATTCCCAGTCTTTCTGCTGTTAGGGTCAATTTGCATATTACCTTTTTATTATATAGGATAGAGGCCTGGTACACAGGTGGGGGCTGGCTGGTTTGCCCTGAAGGGTGTCCCAGATCAGGGTGGGGGTCCTGCTGGGGTGCCTGGCCAACCTGGGTGAGGGGCTGATGGCTGTTTGCAGGCTGGCCAAGCCCCCTAGCGGGAACCCTCACTGAATTGGGGTGTGGCCAGCCTGGGTGAGGGGCTGAGGGTCATTTTCAGGCTGCCCAGAGCCTCTTCAGGGTGGGGGAGTCCTGCTGGGGTGCCTGGCCAGCCTGGGTGAGGAGCTGATGGCCGTTTTCCGGCTGGCCATGCCCCCTGGCAACCCAACCTCCCAGCCTCTCCTTTTTTTCTTTCTTTTTTTTTTCTTGGATTTATTTATCTTCTATAATTGAAACTTTGTAGCCTTGAGTGGAGCTCAGGTCCGGTCAGGGCAGGTGGGAAGCGTGGCTTCCTCCATCACTGGGGGCAACCCAAGCCTCCTGCTCGCTCCAGCTCTGTGGCCACCACCAGCTTAGGTGGGTTAATTTGCATGCTCACTCCTGATTGGCTGGTGGGCGTGGCTTGAGTGTAGCAAAGGGATGGTTAATTTGCATGTTTCTCTTTTATTATATAGGATACTAGAGGCCCAGTGCACAAAATTCGTACATGGGGGCAGGGGGCTGTTCCTTAGCCTGGCCTGCACCCTCTCCAATCCGGGACCCCTCAGGGGATGTCCGACTGCTGGTCATTTGGACATCCCTCTCGCAATCAGGGACCGCTGGCTCCTAACCGCTCACCTGCCTTCTGGCTGATCCCCCTAACTGCCCTCCCCTGCTGGCCTCATCGCCCCTAGCCACCTCTGCCTCAGCCCCACCATCATGGCTTTATCCGGAAGGACGTCCGGAAGGTTGTCTGGAAGACATCAGGTCTAATTAGCATATTACCCTTTTATTAGTATAGATATAGATAGATAGGTCTAGTAAGTGCATGAATTCACCAGTCACCACATGTAAACAAATGTACAGGGCTGGAGTGTGCCTTAGCACAAGTCAGAACATCAGCTGCAGGGTTAAAACTGCTACAAAAAGTCTCGCCACGGGACAACAGAATCTATTCCTGCTAGCCATGAGGTGCGATCATGTGCTAACCATTTGCTGAACATTGTTAATTACTGGTGACTTTTGGATTTAAACATGTAGACTACAGTTGTAGAAATGTAATGTTTATTTATGTTGGTGAAATTACTATAGTGTTTTCTCCAACACATGACCTATTTGCTACAATTTGTTAAAAATAACAGTGAATTAATAACCAAAATAATACCTGTTAATTTAATTATAAGAAAATCTTGGTTAAAAACATTTTAAAATTAACAGGGTGTTAATTTTCATATATGACATATGGACCAGAAATTTTTATCCCTTAAATCCAGAGTCCATTAAATTGAGGTCTGCAAAATAGATGATTTACTATACATTGGAGTGGCCAGATTATTATGACCACCTGACGTTTGTAGGCAAATTAGCTATAATTTCACGCTGAAGTTGCTAGAGGGCCAGACCATTATAAATAGGGAAGCAGGTTGTTTACCACGACAGAAGTGATTTTTTTCTGAAGATATGGGTAAACAACGCAATTTAACAGCCTTTGAATGTGGGATGGATATATATGTACACACACACACACACACACTGAGTGGCCAGATTATTATGACCACCCCATTAGTACTTCGTTGGGCCACCTTTTGCCTTTAATACTGTGGTGATTCTTCTTGGCATTGACTCCACGAGATGTTGAAAGGTGATGTGAGGAATCTGACACCATGCTTGATAAATAGCGCCGTCCAGTTCTGTGAGATTTGATGGTTGTGGAACCAGCTGCCTGATGGCTCTTTTAACTTCGTCCCACAAATGCTCAATTGGATTGAGATCTGGTGATTATGGGGGCCACCTAAGCAAGGTAAAGTCTCCCTCATGTTCTTGAAACCACTCCTGCACAATATGAGCACCGTGGCATGGCGCATTGTCTTGTTGGAAGAAGCCATCTCCACTGGGATACGCCATCAACATGATAGGATGAACTTGATCAGCAACGATACTTAGGTATGTTGTGCTATTCAGACGCTGTTCCACATGAATTAAAGGGCCCAAATCATGCCAGGAAAACATGCCCCAAACCATAACACTGCCCCCACCAGCTTGAAGGGTTGTACTCATGCATGTGGGGTGCATGCTTTCATGCTGTTTCCACCACATTCTCACTCTGCCATCTGCATGATGCAACTGGAAACATGATTCATCGGACCACATGACTTTTTTCCAATGCTCGACTGTCCAATCCTTGTGCTCCTGTGCGAACTGGAGACGTTTTATCTTGGTAACTGCAGTCAGCAAAGGTGTTCGAACAGGCCTTCGGCTTCCATATCCCATACGATGCAGTGTATAGCTAATTTGCCCACAAACGTCAGGTGGTCATAATAATCTGGCCACTCATAATAATATATATCCCACATTCAAAGGCTGTTAAATTGCATTGTTTACCCATATCTTCAGAAAAAAATCACTTCTACTGTCGTGGCAAACAACCTGCTTCCCTATTTATAAAGGTCCGGCCCTCTAGCAACTTCAGTGAGAAATTATAGCTAATTTTCCTACAAACGTCAGGTGGTCATGATAATCTGGCCACTCAGTGTATTTTCAGAAGAATGAAACTGATGTAGAAGCACTCTCTTAAATATTACTTTTTTCTAGAAGATAATAAAGTCAGTTGTGAGTTTCTTAAAGTGGCTAACCCACAATAAAAGTATGCAGTTAATGTAAGGTAGGTGTTCCCTTGTAATTTTTGTAACAGTCTCGAGGTTCCTGTTTTTCTGGTTCTATCTAATGAGTTAGTGGAAAGCAATGGCAAAGACTCACAATTCAATTCTGTTATAGTGGACAGCAGCTTGAGTAGAAATTTAAATTATAAATAGCTCTTCCCTAAAAATAAAGCTCTATATAAGGATTTGGCAAACTAGGGCTCTGGGTGTGACCCCACAGTCTGTTTTTGTATAGTCCTCAAGCCAAGAGCTAATTTTGTTTTTAAAAAATTGTTTTAAAAAATATATATATATATACGTATGTATGTATATATATATATATATATATATATATATACACACACACACACACACACACACACATATATTTATATATAGATTTATATTTATTTAGATTACTTATATCACCTAATTACTAATGTGTTTGACATTAAATGTTTTGAAATATACCAACTTATCTGAAATGACCTTAAATGTAGCCTCTTTAGAGAAAAGTACAGGTCAAGAATTTAAAAAAAAAATTTTCAGTTTTAAAAAGTCTCCTTAGAAGAGAGCACCCATACAGATTATAAGGGTTTGTTTGTTTTTAATGCATAAGCTAAACCAAATTTTCATCATTCAATCCACAATGATAGAGTAAGTGGGCAAAATTTAAGTTAAATAAGTAAAGCCTTCAAAGTATAGTTTATTTTATTGGATTTTTTCGGAATGACTAAAAAAAATAAATAAAAATTTCCCTCAACAAAATGTTCAAAGAAATCCAAATACTATTAAAAGGTACATTAGCTTAGCCAAAGGCACAGTTAAACTCTACTGATTTGCAGTTCAAATAATCCAAAAAGAACTGTAAAAATTTGGTGACCATTTGCAATGACAGTAAATTGCTTGTTTTAGAACTATTTAACACATAAAAAGTTACCACTTCCCAAATTAAGAATCAAAATTATTACTTACACTTTTAATAGTTCTTCATGCGGGGGAAAAGAAGATGCCTATTAAAAAGAGTTAAATGTTATTTCAAAACACAGCTTTCCAGAAGATTTTAAAAAATTAACTCTTTTCAGACATCAATTTAAACAACACCAAAGGTAAACATGTCATACATTCTATATGTCACCAAGTAATTTTAGTAAAAACATATACAAATTTGTAAAATGTACTAAGCCCTAAATAGAATCTTCATTGTCACTACATGTTTAAACTCTTCATTTAACAATTTATCAATTTCCTACTAGGTGCAAAGCACTGAGCTAATACCTTTAAATTTTCATACTGTGTATTTCCTATATGACGACACTAAGTTCCCAAAGTCAAAAAAATACCATAAATGAAGTCAAAATAAAAATTAGGAAGAGTAAACTTGCATGTACCAAAAAGTTAATTTTACATAATATGTAAAGGTTTATAGCCCTTCACATATGATATTTATTCCTTGATGACTCCAATATCTCAAATTAAACTACTATAAGCTTCTTGTCAGCAGGAACTAATTTTTTTGTCCCTGAAAAAACTTTCTAGTTTATCCATATACATTCATAAATTAAAGAATATTTTGTTAACATCTTTTTAAAATTTTAACCAAGCAGAATTATATCTCGAAAAAGTTATTTAAATAGTGGTAAACTATTACTTACCATAATATTACACATTTCTTAGTTTCTCTCCAATTATTGACATTTCATTTGGGGTTAAGGGGTAGTAGGGTCTACACACACGTTAAAAGTGACCTCATAGGATTTTAAACTGAGTTGCTAAAAAAGGTATTCTAGAAGATGTGAAAATACGCACAGCGATACATAACAGATCTGGAATACACATTATTTATGTATACACTGTACTTTATAAATTATAAATTTTATCTTGGATATGGCATAGCAAACTGCTTTGTTTTTTCAGGAAATTTGATAAAACACTTATAAATAAAAACAACACATACTTTATTCTCAATGAAAAGGCAAAATGGTAAGAATTTTATCCAGACCATCATGTGTTATATAATTTTTCACCACATAAATAAATGGCAAACCATCTCATAGTACCTACCTGTTGGTAGTTCTGTTGCTTCAGCTGTTCAATTTGGGATTTAAACAAATTGTTCTCATCTTGTACCTCCTATTTAAACAAAAATTAAACATTAATACCTGGACAGAGAGTTTTCTTTTTATTTTGAAACCAGGAAAATTCTAAAATAGTAGTAATTTTAAAGGGGCAAAAGTCCTAATTATAAAATGAGAATAATTATACTATTTCGTACTAGTCTAAAAGTGGGTATGTCTCAATGAAGAAAATAGGATCCAGAAACAGAGCCAAATACCTATAAGAATTTAGTATAGGGTAACATTTTAAACCAATAGGACAAATTCTAGTGACATTTTGGCTAGCTGTTATTTTGTCATGAGGGGCTGTCCCACGTACTGTAGGATACTTAGCTTTATCCATGGTCCCGATCCACCAGCTGTGGCAAACAAAAATGTCTCCATATATTGCTAAATGTCCCCTGAGGGGCAGAACTACTACACTAAAATAATCATCATGGATTATTTAAAAATGTGGCTAGCCTTCTTTTTTTTTAAGTTGAAATGTTATTCTCATAACTTACCCAAAAAGAGTACATATGAATAAAACATCTCAACAAAAAAATATAATCATAAATGTATTAAAAGAAACATGTAAACATATTTTTATGATAATATGAGAGATGCCTTTCATCCCAAGATTTAAAACTAAAAAAATTATACTAGAGTACATAAAAGTTTTAAATTTCCAAAAGAGAGGAAAAAACACAAAAGAAAAACTTAGAATAAATCACCTCACATATGACAAGACTAATTTCCCTTATATGTTGAAAGGGATTAAGTTAGTAAGAAAAAGTTAACCTGGAGAAAAAATGTGGGAAAAAATAAAGGCCAATTCATATACAAGAGTGCTTCTCTCATAATCAAATGCAAATTAAAACAATCTGACCATCTACCAAGGACCATACCAAATGTCTTCATCTTTGTCACTATTGGAGGATGAAAAGAAAACGGCCCTCAGTTGGCAGAAAGGTAGCTGAGTAAAAATACTTTTGGAGGATGATTTAGTATTATTAAACAAATTTAAAATTAATCTACTTGGGAGGAAGAAGGAAACTGACAAAACCAACCATTGGAGCATGAAATGTGAACAATAGTAGTCAGAGACAATGCAGAAATCTAAAATTTGCTATTGCACTTCAAATGAATGTTTTGTAAGTACTTTCAATATTAACTACATGAAGGTGAGGATACACTGATTTTCTATTTTAACTATCACTTTCAAAAAGGAGAAAAACAACTCTGCATAATCCTTTGATCCCAAATTTCACTTCTAGGAATTTTAGGTACAGATATACTAATAAAAGTACTAAAAATGTGTGTGCAAGAATATTCACTGTTGAATTGCTGTAACAAGGATATTCACTGTAGAACTGCTGTAACAAGAAACTGTAAATGATCTAGGTATCCATAAACTAGGATGATACAATTATATAGTAAAACTAGGGACCAAGTGCACGGGGGTGGGGGGGGGGGGCCTGAGCACAACCTGCACCCTCCAATCTGGGAGCCCTCAGGGGAGCCCTCTCCAATCAGGGAGTTTCTGTCTTTGCAATCATATGAACGAACTGTCTGAGACCCCCAACCCAGTTTCGTTTGTTGCTCACAGAATAATAGAGGCTTTTTTTTTCTTTGCTTCATTGGTGATTTCCTGAAAGTTTTAGGATATCTTCCCTTTAATTTTTCCTAGACACTCTGATTTTACTTATGTCTCTCATCTTTGCTTTCCCTCCATCCCCCACTGCAACAGTAACTTGCTCCAGGCTCACTTTGCTCTAGTGCAGTGGTTCTCAACCTTCTGGCCCTTTAAATACAGTTCCTCATGTTGCAACCCAACCATAAAATTATTTTCGTTGCTACTTCATAACTGTAATGTTGCTACTGTTATGAATCGTAATGTATATATTTGATATGCAGGATGGTCTTAGACGACCCCTGTGAAAGGGTCGTTCGACCGCCAAAGGGGTCACGACCCACAGGTTGAGAACCGCTGCTCTAGTGTCTAGGAGATCCGTATGCCACCAGAACTACAATTCCCAGCATTCCTGGTGCTCCCTGCGCTCTGGGCTTCTGCTTCTGGTCCTGGGGCTGCCATCAGAACTACTATATTCCCAGAATTCCTGGTGCTCCCCGTGCTGCAAGCAACCGAGGGAGCCACGGTCCCCCAAGCCTCTGGCTCTTCTGCTCTGCTCTCTGCCCAGCGACCAAGGGAGCCACATCCCCCTAAGGCAGTGACTGAGGGAGCAACCGAGGGAGCCAAGTCCTCCCAAAGCTGCCAGCTCTCTCACTTCTGCTCTCCGCCCGGTGCCTGTGTATGCAAATTAACCCACCATCTTTGTTGGGTTAATTTGCATATTCACCCTGATTGGTTGATGAGCGTAGCGAAGGGACGGTCAATTTACATGTTTCTCTTTTATTATATGGGATACCATGAAGTCATTGAAAATTAAAGACAGAAAAGTGCTTATGTGAAAAGATCTCAAAAACATTATTAAATGGGGATGTTGAGTAAATACAAAAGTATGTATGGTTAAATATGGAAGACAGTTAAGTATATTAAGTATACATACATATGCATGGCATGTTCTCAAAAGATATACAAACGAATAAAGTCATCTTTGAGGACTGTGTGGGAGGAAGAGTCATTCTGTATTCTGTTTTCTTCTGTAGTAGTTAAAATTGTATTAAAAACATATAAATAATTCATACAATAATTAAACATTCACCTGTAGCAGCTTTGTTTTGCTAGAAAGATCACTCTCCCTCTCTTTTAGCATACTTTCCACTCTCTTCATTTCATTTTCCTTTTCTTTCAACCTAGAATTTTTACAAACACCTTATATTTAGTTATACACATAAAAAAGGATAAGCAGACTCCAATACCATCTGTAAGATAAAAAAGATAGCAGAAACAATGCCTATCAGCTTTCTTCCCATATTACACCAACTTATAAATTTTTTAAAAGATAATTATTTCCAGAATTATTCAACTCAAAGTCAAGTACTTCCTAACACAGTTTATTTCATATTTAACAGTTCTTAAGCAAGTATGGCTTTCTCTAGGAGAAAAATCTAAAAGAAAAGCCATAATTAGTTGACCCTAAAATTCCCAACCCTTTGTACTGAAGAAATGCTACATATAATTTTATCTGGCTCTCCCTAATCCAACACAGAGATGTCTCACTATGGCAGGATAGTAAAAAACCAGGAAAATTCCTGGACAAGTGGAATGGGGAAACTGAGACAAGAAAATTAAACAAGGCCAACAGTTTGAGCAGCTTGTAGCCAGCTTGTGAATGGCAAGACCTTATCTTCCCAACCAAGGAAACTTGAGAGCAAATGGTTTATACTTCTCCTCCCTAACCAGAGAATACATAGCTTAAATCACACTGGGCTGTAAAAATAGAGAACAAAGACCCAATTAATACAATTTGTGCCAGCTAAACTCAAGGACAAATATCATTTGGGGGATGTCAGGGCAGGAAAGAGGGGAGAGGGAGTTATCTCAAACATTCTACAACAATGCAGAAGAAGACTTTGAAACCTAGTTTGCTACTGAAGATATCCAGCAGAACTTAGGAACCTATAGGGGAAAGGGTATAAAACCCCTGAACCCTGACCAGGCATGTGATCAGACTAGCTGAGTTGCCTACTTATGCTTTATGCCAAGTGTATTCTTAATACATTCACTTGCTTTGTTTTAAAGCTGCTGTCTGTCATTGTTCTTCAAATCTTTCTTGCAAGATTAACAAGAGCCAAAGAGGGGAGAGCCCCCTCCCTCTAACTCAAGGGGGCTGTCGGTAACATTACTATATATGGCCCAAGTGAATTCCAACTGTCTTTGTCATCCTAAATACAGATCTCTCCAGCATAATGTTTAACACCATTAGCCATTTTGGCCATTTCAGTATTCCCAGTACCAAGGGCACATAATAGGCTCTCAAATATTTGCTGAGTTGAAAGTTATTTTTCTCCCACCTTAATCTAGAATTTCAACATGTTTATAGGTCTATTTTAAAAATGGCAAAGAGCATACTCAAAGAGTGAGATTAAAAACTGAAAAGAATAGCAAATATTAAATACGTAGTACTAAGTGAAAGAAGCCAATCTGAAAAGGCTACATACTATATATTTAATTATATGACTTTTCCAGAAAAGGCAAAATTATGGAGACAGTAAAAAGATCAGTGGTTGCCAAGGATTGGGGGATGAGTGGTGGGGAGGGAGGGAGGAGCACAGGTGGAGCACAGGAGATTTTTAGGAAGGCAAAACTATTTTTTTTAAAATATATTTTATTGATTTTTTAGAGAGGAAGAGAGAGGGGATAGAGAGTTAGAAACATCAATGAGAGAGAAACATTTATCAGCTGCTTCCTGCACACCTCCTACCAACGTACATGCTATTGACCAGAATCAAACCTGGGGCCTTTCAGTACACAGGCTGATGCTCTATCCACTGAACCAAACAAGTTAGGGCTATTTTTTATGATACTGTAATGATGGATACATGTTGTTATACATTCCTCAAAACCCATACATACAAAGAATGAAACCTAATGGAAACTATGAACTTTAGTTAATAACAATATAACAATATCAGTTCATCAATTGTAACAAATGTACCACACTAATACAAGATATAAATATTAAGAGCTATGGGGGAGGGGAGAATATTGGAAGTCTCTACTTTAATCTCAATATTTTATGTACTACAAATGAGCACTCTTAATGCCAGGAATAGAGACATCTCCTTTGTCTTCCTGAGGACAATCCTATATAATAAATGGCTAATATGAAAATCGACCGAACGGCGGAACGACTGGTTGCTATGACACGCACTGACCACCAGGGGGCAGAGACTCAATGCAGGAGCTGCCCCCTGGTGGTCAGTGCGCTCCCACAGTGGGGAGCGCTGCTCAGCCAGAAGCCCTGAGCCAGGCTCACAGCTGGCAAGCGCAGCGGCGGTGGCAGGAGCCTCTCCCACCTCCACAGCAGCGCTAAGGATGTCCAATGGAGAGTGGGCCTAAGCCGGCAGTTGGACATCCCCCAAGGGCTCCCAGACTGCGAGAGGGCGCAGGCCAGGCTGAGGGACACACCTCCCCACACACACACCAGTGCACGGATTTTGTGCACTGAGCCTCTAGTGACCTAATAAATATCCTCAATATCTTACTTTTAAAGACACAGATTATTAGGCCACTTCTTAAACATCAATAAAGACTGATGACATCACATCAAAGCAAAACCTCTTAAATGGAATTCTATAGGACAGTGGTTGGCAAACTCATCAGCCAACAGAGCCAAATATCAACAGTACTTCTTCAAAATAGACTCGCCCAGGCCGAAAACCGACTTCTGCGCATGGGCCACAAAGTTTCAATCGCACTGTACGTGCGCGCCCACGTGGTATTTTGTGGAAGAGCCACACTCAAGGGGCCAAAGAGCCACATGTGGCTCGCGAGCCGCAGTTTGCCGACCACGGCTATAGGGGACCAAAAAGATAAAGTCCAGGTACCCTTCTCACCACTGTAAACTGATTTAGTTTAAGAAAACAGACTTTATGGATAAAATTTTTATAAGAAACAGATTCAATATTTTTACTATTCTGCACAGCATACTGATGACAACAGATACCATTTTCCCCAATAAGCAAGTCATTTTTATAGAAAGAGTCAATATTTATTATCAAGTTATGATTAAAATTATCATCTGGTTAATTAAAACATTATTCTTTCAAATACTAAAATAATCTTAATTTGAAATAATTCCTACCTCTCTTTACAAGAATTGCAACAAGCTTAACCCCAGTCAATACTAAGCAGAGAGAGTATTTCAGAAAATGAGTCTGAAGGGCTGGGGAAGGATAAAGTCTCCAGGTGTCTGAAAAATACTTAAAGGGCCATATTTATTTGTTTTTTATTTATTCATTTATTTGTTTTTAATTTTATTTTATTGTTGGTAGTATTACAGATGACTCCCACTTTTTCTTTTTTTGTCCCTTCATCCCAACCACCGCCCCACCCCAGGCTTTCCCATGCCATTATGTGTGTTCATGGGTTATGCATATACTAGAGGCCCGGTGCACGAATTCGTGCACCAGTGGGGTCCCTTGGCCTGGCCTGCTGGATCGGACAAAACTGGCTCTCCGACATCCCTGAGCGGTCCCAGATTGCGAGAGGGCACAGGCCAGGCCAAGGGACCCCTACCAGTGCACAATCAGGGCCGGGTAGAGACCACGGGAGGGCTCCAGGGTATGTCTGGCCCGTCTCGCTCAGTCTCAATTGGCTGGACCCCAGCAGCAAGCTAACCTATCGGTTGGAGCATCTGTCCCCAGGTGGTCAGTGCATGTCATAGCGAGCGGTTGAGCAGCCTTCGCATATCATTAGCATATTACGCTTTGATTGGTTGAACGGACGACTGGACACTCAACATACTAGGCTTTTATTATATAGATGTTCTTTGGTTAACCTCTTCCTATCCCTTCCCCCTCCCTCCACTTCCACCCCTACCCCCAGGGTCTGTTATTTTGTTCCTTGCATCTATACCTCTAGACCAGTGATGGCGAACCTTTTGAGCTCGGCATGTCAGCATTTTGAAAAACCCTAACTTAACTCTGGTGCCGTGTCACATATAGAAATTTTTTGATATTTGCAACCATAGTAAAATAAAGATTTATATTTTTGACATTTATTTTATATATTTAAATGCCATTTAACAAAGAAAAATCAACCAAAAAAATGAGTTCGCGCGTCACCTCTGACACGTGTGTCATAGGTTCGCCATCACTGCTCTAGACCTATTTTGTTCATCAATTTATTTTGTTCATTAGATTCCACATAAGAGTGAGATCATGTGATATTTGTCTTTCTCGAACTGGCTTATTTCACTTAGCATAATACTCTCCAGGTCCCTCCATGCTGCTGTCTTAAAGGGTAAGAAATCCTTCTTCTTCTTCATAGCCATATAGTATTCCCTGATGTAAATGTGCCACAGCTTTTTTATCCACTCATATACTGATGGGCACTTGAGCTACTTCCAGATCCTAGCTATTGTAAATAATGCTGCTATGAATATAGGGGTATATTCCCAGAAGTGGAATCGCTGGGTGAAACAGCAGATCCATTTTTAATGTTATGAGGAACCTTCATACTATTTTCCACAGTGGTGTCTGCACCAATCTGCATTCCCACCAGCAGTGTACAAGAGTTCCCTCTTCTAAAAGGCCCATGTTTCATTATACCAAACAGAGACTTTGCTTATTTGCCTCTGGACTACAATTTCCTATTTAACCAGAAAGTTAATGATTTAAAAGAAACTCATTATAATATTCAAGCACATTATGAAAAATAATGAGAACTTTCTCTTTAAATGTTAGCTAAAAATATACTTACACAGTCTCAAGTTCTTCATGCCGTGAGGCAGAACATGCCTAAGAAACAGATTCACATTTTCAATTCTAACATCAAAAAGATCAGACACTATAACATATATATATGTAAAATACCTCACCAATAACATAAAAACATAATTATATATGGTAAATTTAAAAGACAGAATGAATTTTAAATTTTCCCCTTAGATTTTGCTTTAATTTTTTTAATTAACAGATTTTTAAAGTAATTTTAAGTTTACAGAATAATTTATTAAAAATTACAAAGTTCTAACTTAATCTGTAATATCCATTTCTTTAAAAGATTAGAGATTAATAAATTAATTCAACACAGACACTTAGGATGAGCCTAAGAGTCCACCTGAAAATTTAAGGATAGAAATTCCTTTTAGGCTTAGGTTGATAAATCAAGCGGTAATATACTTGACAGGGTTAAAAGTTAACTTATTTTATCAACAACAAAACTGTGGCACAATAATAATTTTTGTTTAAAGATTAAAAACACATCTTTATTAATCAATACTGAATTAAATAAATAACATTCTGATTCCACATCAGTAATAGTATAAAGCCTACCAATTTTTTAAATACTAAATTTATTGGGGTGACATTCGTTAATAAGGTTACAGAGGTTTTGATTGTATAGTTCTATGATATATCATCTGTAATTGCACTGTGTGCCCACCGCCCAAAGTCAAATCTTCTTCCGTCACCATATATTTAACTCCTTTTACCTTTAATGATCCCCTTCCCTCTGGTAACCATACTGTTGTTGTGTCTATGAGTTTTACAATAATTTTTAAGCAAAGAAATTCAGAGAACAGATTACCTTCTTTGCTTTCTAATACAGTCATTTTTATGTAATATTCTGGTTATCTGCTTATACTATACCTCTTTCAAGTTATGTTGTGCTATCTCCTGAACATGAGCTTTTAAAGACTCATTTTCTTCTTGAAGATCCTGAAAAAGAATAGGTATGAATTGAACTGATATTCAAGTATAAAAAGGATGTTTTCTTTATCTTTATCTTCTCACCTGTAACCATTTCCCGCTATTGGCTAGATCTTTCTCCTTCTCGTCTAAAACAGTCTTCAAGGTATTCATCTGTTCTTCCTTTCCTTTTAATCTGACAGTAAGTTAAGAAGAACTATCAATGGAAATGTTATAAGACTACACAAAGCAAAAATAATGGAGACTGGGAAAGATATATTTATAGCCCAAGCTAATTTAAATAAATTAAAAGTTAAACATGCAAGATTTTGGAGATATCATATTAAAAAACATAGGATGAATATATCAAATTAAAAAGCATAGGATGATCAAATCCATCTATCACTGAAGATCCAGATATTGACTAAACTAGGATAGTTGTAGTCCCACTCCAAATCATGCTCTTTAAGTCAATACCAGCAAATTTAGACAGCTTATTACAACTGGTTTGGTTTTGAAATATGTATACAGCCAGTTTCACAGTGGCTATGAAAATGGGCAAAGAGGATCATCTCAATTTAAGGTCATATTCAGGTTATAAATCAAAAAAATACAACTTTCCACTATATCCCCACTCCCCTAAAAAATAAATAAATAAATAAATAGATAGATAGATAAATAAAAACCTATAGGTTAAATTCCAATAAAAACTTAAGACCTTAAGGCCTTTTGAGGTATAATTTGATATTACCTAAAATATTACTTAAAATCAAGTAAAAAGAAGCTATACTTTTTGTTATGATTATATTTAACTTGCTGAAAAGAAATATTAAAGGGAAATTAAAGAAATGTAACTTACAAGTTCTGAAGCTCCTGAACTTGAGAAGTGATAGATAACTGAAATACAAAGAAAAAAGCAGAGAAAAAGCATTCATAATCCTTTCAACTTACCTTATTAAAGCTTTATGATAAACACAGATACATTCTAAATTACAAAAATCCTCGATGAATTATTCATGCCAAAATAAGATGCATTTTGATTTTGTCATCTCTTGATTCCAATGTCACAGTAAGAGTAATAACAAATTAAAAATGTAAGGTAGGCAGGCAGGTGGTGGCAAGGAATATAGTTATGAATAACTAACTCTAAATAATGTAATACTTCTGTAATTGTGAAAATTAGAACATTAAACTGTCCACATACCTCCCTACCATATCAGAGCTCTTCTTTCCCAGTCTTCAAGGCCAACTATTCAGTAGCATTCTAGTGTCCTTCTTTAATCTCATTTTCTTATCCGACACAGTTCTATAGTACCTTTTATCCCCCATAGCCCCTTCAGAGCTTGGCTTAGATATCAATTCCTCAGGAGGAAACTTTCCTGATCTCTCAATCTGTATTTAGAGGAGTTTTATCTTTCATCATACCCCATTTCCTTCAACACATTATCTTCAATCACTAACATATTCCTTTGACAAGTAGGAGGAACTCAAAAAATATTGTTGAATCAATCTATTGGAATCTCTTCCATGCAGCCTCACCATTTTTTCAATGAAGCCTTATTGGATTAAATTCAACAAAACCCATCTATTTCCAGTAACCATTCTTACCTCTGAAATATGAAATCTGTACTTTGTTCTAAAGCAGCGGTTCTCAACCTGTGGGTCGCGACCCCTTTGGGGGTCGAACGACCCTTTCACAGGGGTTGCCTAAGACCATCGGAAAACACATATATAATTACATATTGTTTTTGTGATTAATCACTATGCTTTAATTATGTTCAATTTGTAACAATGAAACTGGGGGTCACCACAACATGAGGAACTATATTAAAGGGTCACGGCATTAGGAAGGTTGAGAACCACTGTTCTAAAGGCAAAGGTTGAGCAATACGTATTCTGTAACAAAACATTACAGTCCACGCAGTTAAGAAAAAAGTTAAAAAAAGATTTACCAAGTGTTTCGTGTATTAAGTTGGAAAACTAAAATGAAACATTAATACAGAAAACTTTCTAAAAAGGAATCTTCAACAGTTCAAAGACTCATTGATTAAATATCAAGAATGCTTTCTCAAATCAGGCAAAAAAATAAAAAGCACATTACCCAATATACTTACATCACACGACTAAAAGATTTTTTCCAAGTAACAAGAAGAAAACCAAGTAGCTTATAAATACACATACACTAACAAATCTGTCATGCTATGGCTCTGGGATTTTTACCTGTTGAGCCTTTTCAAGCTGGATATTTCCTATTTCTTCTTTTAGAGCCTCTATTTCCTGTTTCAAATCCTTGACAATGACAAAACAGACAAGATTGGACAATGGAAACACAGAAATTGACATAAAATGCAATGTACAGACAAACACATGAAATTACGTGGTATTCACTAAAGTTGATAAACAAATAGACAAGCACAGTTTTCTCACTGCCAATACCTGAATAGTTTTCTCCTTATTAGCAACTTTGAGAAGTTCAGCTTCCAGAAGCTCTTCCACAGACTTGATCTTTCCATCTTTTTCATGAATTCTTAGATAAAGAAATGGGGTATTAAATTTGAATAGAAACCATCACCAACTAAGAACAGCACCAAATCATGAATAAGCTCACCAAATGAATTCTCCCATTTTAAGTAAAATAGCAACATATCAGACAGAAGGGGAAATAATATTTTAAGCTCTTTCTAAATGAGAAATAATCAGTAACTATCAAGTAGCTGAAGCCTATGCACATAAGGAGAAGCTAGTGACATGATTCGGAAGTACACAGAGAATATGAGGTGTACCCTGAAGAATAGCAGAGAGAATCAAGTTCCTCTCAATAATATTGGCTCTTAGGGCTGCAAAAGCTGTGATAGAACTTACACACAATTGTGAATCAAACTTTATAGACATCTCAGAAAGGAGACAAGCAAGGAACTTATCTCCCCATCTAATAAAACCTATTCTTTAATAGTTCCTACCACAGAAACAGAAAATTAACAATGCATTGCTGTAAGTTAAGAAAATAAATGGAAACAATTATGGAAATACATTTTTTAACCATCACGTTGTACCAGGGAAATCACAGCTTATCCGATCAATGAAAAATTCCAGAGTGAAAGTTAAACTAACATACATCGCTAAGCAAATGGACTAAAAGAGGGAGACCAGTTTAATATGTCACCACTTACACTTTCTTAAGTTCTTCAACTAGAGATGCAAAAGAAACCTGGAAACAAGAAGGCATCCTAGTTAGTAATTTGCTCAAAATACAAATGGATTAGAAATAGAAAAGTATGTTATCCTTAAATTTTCCACTATACCAAAATCCAAATAGGAAAAGGAAACCCAAGAATTAATTTTTACTAGCTTTTAACATCATAATTATGTAAATGAAAAGCATTTTGAAAGTAAACAGCTTTAAGGCTACTTATGGTTAAGTATAGGCCAAAAGAAAAATCAACACATAAATGTTAAAATTATTAAATAATTCTAACCAACTAAAGAGAAATACACTTAAAAATTACCTAAATCAGGTAACCCCTTCTACTACTATTAGAGCAGGGTGGGACATCTGGCCTGCGGCCACATAGAGCCGAGAAATCATTTGGTCTGGCCCTGCCAAGGCATTAGGGG
>NW_005871332.1:1353353-1356990 GCF_000147115.1 Myotis lucifugus
AGTCACTAATCATTCACAAAAAACTACAATTGACAAATTCCACTTTGGAGAAGGAAGGAACAGACAAATAACAGAATGGCTCCATTTGAATGTAACAGGCCTGTCCATTGTTTTAAAGAAAATGGTTGTAGAATCTATTAAATTCCTTACCTGATCATTTTGCTTTGCCTTTAAGTCTTGAACTTCTTTTGTCAAAGATGAGTTTTCTGTTCTTATTGCCTTTTTCAAAGACACATAAGCAGAACATACTTTTATTTTCTGGGGGAAAAAATAGCTTGCTTCAAAATAAACTAGCTTCTCATTTTTCTTTAATTGCTTCTTTTTTTCTCTGGAAGGCCCAGAAATCTCCCTTCTTTCACATGTCTGTCTACAATTCTGTAACTTCTAGAGCTAGCCAAATCGATTTTTAATTCAATTATCCCCAAAAGTATTTCTATTTATGTTTACACAATCACACAACCACATACTATACCACCTGTCACCCTAAACTCAAATACAACTTTTAAGTTATTTCTTCCAGCAACACCACTTATCCTACTCGAGTTCATTAATGATAATCATAAAACAGAACTGCAGTCTCTCCTTTCTCTGGCCTCCAATACTACTTCATGAACTTATGAAGTCTGCTATTACCGCTGGTTATAATTTGAGCATAGATGGAGGTGAGAGAGCATATTTTACAAACCGTAACAATAGAATCTACTTCATTAAGGCAGTGAATGCTATAATCAACCATGCATTTTTGTATTTTTAATAAAATCTTAAATTTAATGAAAGAAAATGATAAATGTAATAAAATGTAGTTAACTCATATGCAGTTTAAAAGCTATGGGAAAAATCTTACACAAATTACAGTGAAACCCCTTCACTGAATAATCACAGGAAAATAAATCTAAAAGTGCTTTACATTCAGTTCCTCTTCTTTAGTGGCCACCTGAATAAGTCCAGTTTCAAGTAATTCTTCCACAGTCTTCAACTTCTCATCTTTTTCTTGAATGCTAAAATTATAAAACATATGTATGAACTATTTTTTAAGGTAAATGAATGATATCATTCCTAAGTATTTTACATGGATTACTCATGTCCATTGTTCCTTATAAAAATTTAATTCTAGAAATGTTTCTGAGACTCTTTGATTAATGTCTAAGGGTACTTCTTCTTTACCAGTAAGTAAAATGTATTCAAGTAATGCATGTTTACATGCTAGCCTAAACAAATAAATCACTGCTACGCATGGCACCCACAAACCTAATGTAATCCCAAATCAATCAATAGCATACCACTATCTTCCACTGTGAAATACAAAAAGAATTTTGAGAACCTTAATTAATACAGTTAACTAGTGTCCCGGTGCATGGATTAGTGAACATAGAAAGTAAATTAATTAGAAGAAATATTTTAATAGCGCTCTTCACCCTTTCTCTATAATACAAGTGTCAACCAAATTCACGATCAACAATGACAGATCGAAACACACGCATGCGATTGGCACCAGCGAGAGCTTTATATGTATCGCGAGTCAACTTAGCCTTTTATATATACAGAATAAATTTGCTTAATTAGATCTGCTTTCTGATTTAGCTAAACTTTTTCCAGCCCAGTGAAGCACCCCAACTTCTCTTTCAGGTAATTGTCAGCAACACAGCAGTAATTATCAACACAAAGCAGATTATTATTGTAGATCACACAGGGAGAACAAAGGGTAAAATGTTTTAACTGCAGCAGTGTTTGACTATATTCTGCACAGTGAGAAAACCTGAAGTCATTTTCAAGGTCCACCATTTCTTACTTCTTTTCAGTCCAGTCAAGTTTCTAAACTTTCTAAATCTCCGTGTTCCAGCTAATGAAAAGAAAATAGGATTCTACCAAGACTCCTATCTACCTACTTCAGGACTTCTGAGGATCAAATGGGATGAGGCACATGAAAACGCTTCACAGACATATGGTTAAAGTGTAAAATGTTTGCAGCTGGCTATAAAGCAAGTCATGTTCCTGGGCTGAAGAAACTCCAAGGAGGCTAGTCACTAGGGAGAGGAAGCCAGGCATTGCTATGTGACATCATTACCCAGCATCAACAGAGGCCATTTCCGGGCTGGACTCAGCTGGGCTGTGGGCCACATTTTGCGCCACGGGGACTTGGCAGCATTGGCTGCGATTTGGTAGGGTGTCCCTCCGGGGTGGTGGCAGGGCCTGGGTCCCACTTGGGAGAAACCGAGTGTTGGTTTGTCGGCACCAGGTCCATGGTGCCGTTTATTTTTAAATGGCCAGTGCGCGTCATGGCAGCTCCTTCATTGAGCTTCTGCCCCCTGGTGGTCAGTGCACATCATAGCTACCAGTGAGACGGACACTTAGCCATATATATATATAAATATATATACGATAAATGTATATTGTATATTGTTAATGGAATATGTATAATGAAAATGCTGTGTGTGTGTGTATATGTGTGTGTGTGTGTGTGTGTATATATATATATATATATATAGTGCATGAAAATTCGTGCACTGGGGGGTGGGGGGGGGGTCCCTCAGCTGCCTGCCCCTCTCACAGTCCGGAGCCTCAGGGGATGTGGGGCCTAAGTCGCAGTCTGGCCTCCCTCTGCAGGAGGCAACCAGGCCGATCAGGGGAAAGGCAATGCCCCCATCACCCTGCTGCTGCTGCCACTGCTGGCTGCTGCGGCTGCCGGCCCTCCTCGGCCCTCGCAGCCGCTGCGGCTTTGTCCAGAAGGATGTCCGGAAGACGACTGGTCTATCCGATCTAATTAGCATATTACCCTTTTATTAGTATAGATAATTGTTATCTCAAATTTGGTAGAAGTGAGTCATTAAAATATCTAAAGAAAATTTTAAACTCACCATTTTTCCATTTGTTCCACAACATCTTTATTAGGCTAAAATAAAAATCACCAAAGAGTTTAATTCACCAACTTTGTATGAGGTAAAACTTGTTTAAACATTGAAATAGGATTCTATAAAAATTGTTTTAATTACATTCAAAATTTAGTAAGATGATCCATATTTGAAGACTGCTAATAATTAAATAATTTACAAACACAATACAAAAGAGAAGCAGATACACAAGACAGAAAAACATGAAATATAAAATGGGCTAGTAAAGTGAGTTAGTATGTTAATAATTCTTTAATTACTACAAAAGAAAATCTTAAGGATAAGAAGGGAATGTGCCTTAGTTCCTTTTCATCAATTAATTCAGTTCTTCATATATTAAAAAAAAAAAAAAATCAAAGGTTCTAAGGCCAGGAAGGAGGCTTTGTTCTTTCTTTTTATAAATGGGTTTTTTTAAAACACTTAAGGTATAACATTTATATAGGCAAGTTCAAAGCTCCTATGTACAACTCAAGAATTTTTTAAAATGTAGATGGTTATATAACTACCCTCCAGACCAATATATAGAACTAGTTATAAATTGCAGAAGCAACATATGAACATATCCTCCTTGTAAATCATTAAAACATGACATGTAGTCCTGGCTAGTGTGGCTCAGTTGGCTGAATATCAACCCATGCACCAAAAGGTCATGGCTTCGATTCCTGGTCAAGGCACATACCCAGGTTGCAGGTTCAGTCCCAAGTTGAGGTGCTTATAGGAGGCAACCAATTGATGTTTTTCTTTCACAT
>NW_005871332.1:1357477-1409311 GCF_000147115.1 Myotis lucifugus
ATACAGAAGTCCTCATGGTCATAATTCATTGTGTATCCAGAAGCAGAGTTTCCCCTCAGTATCCCCAGGCCTTCAGCAGCTAGACACCCTGACAAAACAGGTTTAGGGTCTTTTCCTTGAACACTATCTTCCACCCATCCCTACCTGCTCTCTCCTAATTTCTCTAAGTTTCTTAATTTTTTCCCAATGTTATTACAACCATTTTCACAAACACTATTAATTTTTCCAATTTTCATTGCCAAATCCTAAGATTCTGCTTCTTACATATTTCTAAAATTAACCCCCTTTTCTTCTATTCCCTAGATTAGGCTCTCAGCTTTACTCTTCTCAACTATCACATCACCCTAATTCTTCTCCCTGCTTCTAATCCATAAGGATTATTTTGTGAGAAGTACAGAAAGAACTTCCAAATGGGAAAAATTCTTCCTACCATCAGAAAGGAGGTAAGAGTTGTCAAACATATATTAAATCCTGTATAATAAAAGCCTAATATGCAAATTGACCAAAAGGCAGAACAAGCTGTCAGCAGGGGGTGGGGCCGGCAAGCGGGGTGGTGCCAGGCCAGCCAAGGCAGGTGCCAGAGGGCAGAGGGAAGGGACGGTGATCAGGGGGCAGAGGGAAGGGATGGCAGCGACTGGCAGTGGTGGAGAGGCGATTGGAGGGAGGGGTAGACTGCTCTCCGGCTGGCACTGTCCCCAGATTGGCCCGCAGGTCGCCTCCCGTAGAAGGAGGCCAGATTGTGGCATCCCCCAAGGGCTCCTGGTCTGCAAGAGGGCACAGGCCGGGCTGAGGGACTCCCCCCAACCCCCTACCCCCCGAGTGCATGAATTTTCATGCACTGGGTCTCTAATCAGATTTATAAACTATGAAAAATAAATCATGCAGTAAGTTTACATCTTTTGTCAAGATGATTTTTGCCCATCTTAAGTCTCACATAAAGACTTAACACAAAATTTGTAACTATGCATGGTAATGGATTTTAACCACACTTACAGTGGTAATCTTTTCATAATTTACACAAATATCAAATCACTATGTTATATATAATGTTAGTGTCAATTAAAGCTCCATTTTAAAATGAAAGAAAGAAAAAAGAGGGCGGGAGAGAGGAAGGAAGGGAGGAAGGACGGACACATGCACGTGCCGGTGTGGCTCAGTTGGTTGGAGTGTCATCCCCATGCACTGACCAAAGGTTTTCAGGTTCAATCCCTGGACAGGGCACATACGGAAGGCAACAGATCAATGTTTCTCTCTCACATTGATGTTTCTCTCTCCCTGTCCTTTCCTCTCTCTAGAATCAATGAAAAACATGTCCTTGGTGAAGATTGGAAAAAAAGACAATACTATTAAGTCCAAGTTATCTTCACCTTAACCATTTAGTTGTATTTTACTTTTAGTCCTACATACTTCTCCCCTATGTAAATTCAATGTTTGAACACCTTACTGTCACCACACTGATCTATCTAAAATGCTAGACAAAATGCTCATTTATTCTTACAGCACCCTTCAATGGCATACCTATATGCCAAATCAAGTTCCTGATCCTTACACAGCATACAAAGTTCTTCATTATTAGGCCCTACTGACTCTCTACTCCTTACACCTCATACTTTGCAGTTCTCTAATATGCTCTAAATATACCAATTTTACCATATACTGTCATGACATTTAATACTGTATCCACTAGACCTGGAATGGTCCTCTTAGCCATTTGGCAAGTTCATGGCCCTTTTTCAAAATCACATTTAGCTGTCCCCTATTCTCTGCACATTTCACCCTCACCCTCCTTCAAATAGAATTCATTATCTCCTCCTCCTAATCTGTTCAAGAATTTTATTCATCACATTTTTCTGTATTATGTATCTATCTTCACACTAAACCTGTCTTGAAGACAGGAACCAATTCTCATCCATCTCTGTAGCCTCAGCATATAGCATAGTTTCTAGCATGTACTCAATTAGTAAATAATAAAGTGAATTCCTTTAAGGAGATCACAGTTTAACAAGTACTCTTGGTCAATTGCTCATTCACTATTCAATTGTACAAACTGGCCCAATTAGCATCTATCCAACATTTTTACCTTATACATTATTGATCAAATCTAATCCAATTTTTTTCCCTCCCTACCTAATTTTCAAAACTATATCTTATATAATAATGATTTAGTCTGCAGCAAAATACAACCAGGTAGCAGGGCAAGGAGAAAAATTGCCTATTCCCATCGTTTTACTTAATAATCTTGATCACTGAATCTTAAAAATCTACTAGAATAAAATAAAAAGTCGTGCTGCTCCTTTGCTAAAAAGTTAATATGCGCAAAAAAAAAAAAAAGGACACGTAAGAACCCTCATCCCCAGAAAGTTTTATTTTATTCTGAATAAACGAGATTTTGTGACTGATTTATTTGCATCATCTATAAATGGAGCTTTCACTTCTTTAGTGTATAAACAGGTTCCCTTACCTGGTGTTTGTTGTCTTTCTGCTTCCTACACCTTAAGAAACAACAACCTGGCACCATTGTTGGTTTCTGTTTCAATAAGGTCAATCTTTTCCTCCAGGATAAAAATCCATGGGGCAAAAGGACTACATTTTGTTAAATAACTGAACTGTTCATCTCTCAACTGTCACTTGGAATTCTGACTGCTGGGTAGGAAGGGGTTAAAGAAAGGTAAAAATGAAAAAACATTATACTAATCTTTATCTCTTCTTTTATTAGCAATAACAAAGAAATGACCAGAAAAAAGTCGAAGAGGTGGTTCTTTGGTCTGCCAAGACGAGATAAGTCAGAACTACAACCAAAAACATAACACCAGTCATATGCTTTCTACAATATTTTAAAATAAAAAAGAGAGTTTTCAGAAGAGAAAAATTCTAAGAATTATTAAAAAGCAAATCTTAAGTTAGTACCATAAAATGAGTTTCCACTCTTATCAAATAATTCTTTTAAATAAATTTTAAAAATGTTAATATAATTTTGTTCTGAGGACTACTTCTAAAACTTCATACAACTATTATTCGTTTAAAAATTTCATTTCATGCTGAAAGTTGTTATTTTAACAATACCTAAATGCACACAGAAACTTCACAGTAAAGGCTGACTAAATAAGGTAGAAATTAAAGGATTTTTAAAAATATATTTTTTTAATATTTATTAACTTTCACATGTGATAGTTTATATAAGATATTAAAATGGCAGTTTTAGGGCATCATATTACCTTTAAGAAAAAGAAAGCTTAAAGGCTAGTGGTTTCACTCTTGCCTAATGATAGAGAATTACCATTTTTAGTACAGAACAAGAGTCAAAAGAGTTTTAAAAATTCAGATTTTCTTTTAAACCTAAATACGATTTACCAGCATCTTTAATACTGGAACTCTAGGACAGATTGATAAGTTTCTAGGCATTTGCTTTAATCTCCCATAAAGTTAATTTAGAAAGTTTAAAACTACATATTGAAATATAGTGGGGCCTTGACTTAAGAGTTTAATTCGTTCCGTGATGGAGCTCGTAACTCAAATTACTCGTATGTCAAATCAAAAAGTGAACGAGTGAGACACGTGATGCTGGGCTGATGTTGTGGCGTTCACTGTGACGTTCACTGCGCCAACTAGCGGTGGGGTATCTGAAGCTGGCTCGTAACCCGAATTTTAGCTTGCAACTCAAAGCAAAAAATCGGCCGAGACACTGCTCGTATCTCGAAAAACTCGTTAGTCGGGACACTCGTAAGTCAAGGCCCCACTGTAGGTGTTCCAGAATCTCTAATAACCAACTCACAAAAACTACATTATACTTTTCTGGGTAAGAATTAACACAATCAAAAACCATCTATAAGCCCTGACTGCATGGCTCAGTTGGTTGGAGCATTGTCCTGTACACCAAAAAGTTTCAGGTTCAATTCCTTGTCAGGGAACATACCTAGGTGTGTGTTTAATCCCCAGTCAGGGTGCATATGGGAGGCAACCAACTGATGTTTCTCTCTCTGCCCATCTCCCCTACATGCATACCACCCCATTCTCTCTCTACAGTTAAAAAATGTTCTGGGGTGAGGATAAAAAATTATCTATCTGCCGTAGCCAGTTTGGCTCAGTGGATAGAGCATCGGCCTGCGGACTGAAGGGTCCAGGTTCGATTCCAGTCAAGGGCAAGTACTACCTTGGTTGTGGGCACATCCCCAGCGGGGGGTGTGCAGGAGGCAGCTGATCAATGTTTCTCTCTCATCGATGTTTCTAACTCTCTATCCCTCCCCCTTCCTCTCTAAAAAATCAATAAAATATATTTTATAAAAAAAATAAAAAATTATCTATCTATCATTTACTCTAATCCAGGTCATTGACGTTGCATCTCACAACCAGTATTTTATGTAGCACTAAAAATTAAAAATGCTGCCAACTCAAACTGTCACCAGAGACTGTAAGATACAGCCAGACTTCAAAGATGGATGCTAAATTAAGAGGTAGAAAAAAAACTTACAATTGATGAAATATCATCTCTCTTATAAGCTATACCTCAACAACATGAAATAAGAATAAGATTTAAGATAAGATTTAAATACCACTTTAGGATTAGAGGCATGAAATCATATTCCTGCACTAAGTATTATCTGTTCAGAATTTTCTCCTCTATTAACTTTAATTTGCAGGGGTAAAGAATATACAAAGTAATAAAGATTAAGCAAAGCACTTACTAGGTGTACCTGTTAATAATGTGGATATTTTTCAGTAGATGGAATTACACATATGTTGATATATATTGCGATTTGATATGTATGCTATTTTGTTGTATTGACAGCAAGCTTCAAAACTTCATATGTCAAATTTGCTGAAGGTGTTAACATCATAGATATTTTTACGCTTAAAAATGTCGAATTTTGTGCCAAAAAAAAGAGCATTTGCACGAAATTTTAGTTCATTACTTTATTTTGAAGAAAAGTGCTACTGAATACTTCAGGAAGCTTATGGTGAACATGCTCCATCTCAAGATACTTGTGAATGCTGGTTTAAACGCTTTAAAAGTGATGATTTCGATGTGAAAGACAAAGAACGTCAAGGTCAACTGAAAAAGTTTGAAGACCAACAATTACAAGCATTATTGGATGAAGATGGCGTGTCAAACTCAAAAACAACTTGCAGAAAGATTAAACGTTACTCAGCAAGTAATTTCCGATCGTGTACAAGCAATGGGAAAGATTTTAAAGGAAGGAAAATGGGTGCCAAATCAACTGAACAAAAGACGTGGAAAATCGAAAGTCACCAGTAAAATGTTGCTTCAACGGCATGAACGAAAGTCTCTTTTGCATCAAATTGTGACTGGCAATGAAAAGTGGATTTATTTTGAGAATCCCAAACGCACAAAATCATGGTTGATCCAGGTCAACCATCAACATCAACTGCAAGGCCAAATCGCTTCGAAAGAAGACAATGCTCTGCGTTTGGTGGGATCAGAAAGGTGTGGTGTATTATGAGCTTGTAAAACCAAGTGAAACCGTTAGTACTGATCACTACCGACAACAAATAATCCATCTGAACCAAGCTTTGATCGTGAAATGACCAGAATGTGCCAGAAGACACAGCAAAGTAATTTTGCTTCATGATGATACACCATCACACACTTCAAAACCAGTTAAAGACATGTTAAAAGATCTTGCCTGGGAAGTATTAACCCACCCGCTGCATTTACCAGACCTTGCTCCTTCAGATTACCACTTGTTCCAATCAATGGCACATGTGCTTTCTGAGCAGCACTTCAAAACATATGAAGAAGTGGAAAACTGGGTCTCTGAATGGTTTGCCTCAAAACAAGTTCTACTGGGACAGTATCCACAAATTACCTAAAATATGGGGAAAATGTGTAATGGACAATACTTTGAATAAAGCACTTTTGATGTTTCTTTTGAAATTATGTTTTCTTTGACTACAAAATTCGAATTATTAACCGATACACCTAGTAACTAGTATCAAACTGAAGGGAGGAGAAAAATAAGTGGATTATCCTGTTAGGATATTAGCAAAATACTTCCAAAATACTTCCACAGTACTTGGCACAGCTACTTACACCAATGCAATACCTGCATAAATGTGGATTATAAAATAAAAAAGAAAGTAGGCACCTGCTGAAAGAAGTGCTATCGTTTGCAATAACTTACATTTCAGCTTCCAATAAGTGTGTTCTAAAAATTTAACTGTATTAGAAACACATGCCAAGCTTCTATTTTAATGTGTCATCTAATATCAAGAGTTTTTAGAATATTTTTTAACACTGAAATTTGAAAAGTTGTGTAGAAGAGTATGAAGGCAACCCTCAGGAACAGACATAAAATGGATGTTGCCCAGGGCTCTAATTTATGGAGCTACTAGAGGCACGGTGCACGGATTCATGCACCAGGTGGGGTCCCTCAGCCTGGCCTGTGGACATCCCCCGAGGGGTCCCAGATTGCGAGAAGGCGCAGGTCAGGCCAAGGGACCCCAGAGTGCATGATCGGAGCCGGGGAGGAACCGCGAGAGGGCTCCGGGGTGTGTCCGGCCCGTCTCGCCCAGTCTTAATCGGCCAGACCCCAGCAGCAAGCTAACCTACCGGTTGGAGTGTCTGCCCCCTGTTGGTCAGTGCGTGTCATAGCGACTGGTCGAATGAACAGTCGGACACTTAGCATATTAGGCTTTTATTATATAGGATGCTTATTCAGGCTGCTAGAGTTTTGATGGCTTGCTATAAATATAGAAAAAATATGATGGCAGTATGGGGTGGAAATGAGATGGAAAAAATAAATATCTAAGGGAAAGATATGGAGGTTTAAAATAACTACTATATGCAAAGCACTAGGCTATACACTATTCATAAACTTACCCATTTAAATCTACCAAGTTTATGATGTAAATAAAATGTGAAAGACTTGGGATGAGAGGCCTCAGAAAGGTTAAGCAATTTGATCAACATCACTGCTTTAAATGCTGGTATTAGGTTTCGAGCCCATACTCTCTTTCTCTCCCTCCGTCTCTCTTTTTTTTAATTGATTTCAGAGAAGAAGAGAGGAAATGAGAGATAGAAACATCAATGATGAGAATCATTGATCAGCTGGCTCCTGCACACCCCCTACTGGGGATCAAGCCAGCAACATGGGCATGTGCCCTGACTGGGAATCAAACCATGACCTCCTGGTTCATAGGTCAACACTTAACCACTGAGCCACACTGGCTGAGCCAAACCCATTCTCCTTTAGGGAACCATGCTGCCTTAGAAAATGTGAAGCTCCAAGTCTGAGGACTTTCATCCTAAGAGCCAAATGCATCAAAATAACTTAAAATGTTCTTTTTATGCATCCTATTACATTTTTCTTTCCTTTGGGGGGGAGGGATGCTGACAAGCATGTTAGCATTAACTTCCTTTCAGGAAGTAAAGTTATATTTTCCTTAGTTTGGATATTTGATAAGCACAAAAACAATAAAAATACAATCAATATCTTTCAAAGTAAATGAACTGGTTACTATTTAAGAAGAAGCAAATCTTGTTATGTACTAGATATTTCTACCTTGTAACTAACTCATGAAAAGCCTTACCTGTTCAGAAACAAGGGTCTGTAGCTTCTGAACTTCTAATTGTAATGCTTTGTTTTGGTCACTTAAAATCTGGAAGAAAGAATCTCAATTTACTGTTTTATTAAGAAAAGGTAACAATGAAATAATTTGAGTAACTTTTTAAAAAAATATCAAACCCATATTATTGCTTTAAGTTCTAATAAAGTGGCAGGTGAATTATACACTAATGTACATAAGAATACAAATCTCACACGGCTCCAGTTTCCAGTTTTAATGAATACATTCCAGAGTACAGGAATACAGTACTAGTATAAAGTACATGTACAATAATCTCTAAAACAAATTCTACCGAGCCCCCTATTTCAGTCATGTAGTTTAACCCAAAACGGTGTTAACACTGTGCTTTGAACTGCTTTCATGTGTATTTCAAAAAGTTGAACAGTTTGTGCCAATGGAATCTAGGAAACCCTGCTTTCATAAGGGAGTACTAGTAAATAAAAGCCCCCAAGAAGCAAATCATACTACACAGAGATGCACTCTGGGAATCAGAATGCTTTACAGCACTCAAGCTGGTTGGCCAGACCAAAAACTAGCAGTGCATCAACAACATAGGCAGATAGAACCATCACAAAATACCAACTGAAAACTGTAGAGAAAAGGCAGGAGCAAAACAAATTTCAAGTCTGTTACAAGAAGAAATAAGATAATCTAGGCAAGAAGAATCTGATAAAATTCATTGCTTGTATAAGTCCCCAAATAAATTCTAGAAACACTGTTTCAGAGTCATTACACATAAAAGTAGTATTTCTAGATTCACTTCAACTGAAAACTATTACAAGGTTGTTCAAAAAACAAGCTTAATCACACACCTTAAATTCTTCCATTTTGTTTGAAATTTCACGCTGTAGCTGTTCTTCAAGCAGTCTTATTTTATCATCCTTAACACGAATACTATGAGAAAAAAATCAATTAAAACACGTAATATATTCAGAAAGTATACATAAATTATGTGCACAAGTATCAGTTATAAGCAGCTATATTTCCTGTAATTATAGTTGGACATAAATGTACGAATGACTCCATGTACAATACATTAATTACCTTTTATGCATTTTCTCCAGTTCATGTGCAGCAGCAGCCTGTGTTTAGAATGAGATGAGAATTATGTCATTTCTCAGGCAGTACTCTAAATTATTCTTTTACTTATTTTTACATATTAAAAAGTTACATTTTTATATATTTGAAGTAAAATTAAAGCAATATTAATACATTATGCAATCCAATATTTGTACTTATTGATCAACTTTTATCCTAATAAAAAGATATGTCCATTTTTAATTAAATGGTAGAAAGCTAGAACAAACCAGCACATTAAGAGTGTTTTAACTGTTCCTCTGATATATCAAAAGTGGTCAATTCTTTGGATCGAACATTAATTTCAACATGAAAATAATTAATATCTAGATGGGTTGTGAGAGGCATTGTAAAATAGAAGAGGCTTTCAACAACATACCATGCAGCCATACCCGAGTAACCATTATATTTATTTGCTATCTGCATGAGTAAAATTAGAGCTTGCAATACCAATAAAAATAAGTATAGACAAACTGAAATTCTGAGGTAAATGCTTAAAAAGCAATAAAGATCTACCTGTTCATTTGCCAAGGCCTGTAATTTTTGTACTTCAGCTTTTAGTAAGAAATTCATATTCTGTATATCCTAGAACAAAAAGGAAAAATAGAATTAGAAATACTTAATATAATTGACTTTGAAGCTTGCAAAACACTCTTCTACTTAAGCAAAGGTCTCAAAGCAAAAGTCTCACATTATAATTTCTTAAATGAGAAAGAAAAACCATCAATTCCTGATGTTTAACATATTTCCAAATTATTGTCAATTATATCATGTGAGAAAAAAACCTTTAAACTTTTCCTCTTAGAGGGGTAAAAAGGATTTTGTAGTTTAGAAAAGAGACACTTTTCAGATGAATTCGAGTATTTTCTTTTTTTTAAATATATTTTTATTGATTTCAGAGAGGAAGGGAGAGGGAAAGAGAGAGAGAAAAATCCAAAGATGAGAGAAAATCATTGGTCAGCTGCCTCCTGCACATCCCCTACAAGGGATCAAGCCTGCAACCCAGGCATGTGCCCTTGACCAGAATCGAACCACAGGTCGACGCTCTATCCATTGAGCCAAACTGACTAGGGCTAGAGCGGTGGTCGGCTCATTAGTCAACAGAGCCAAATATAACCAGTACGACGATTGAAATTTCTTTTCAGAGCCAAATTTTTTAAACTTAAACTATATAGGTAGGTACATTGTTATTAACTTAATTAGGGTACTCCTAAGGCTTAGGAAGAGCCACACTCAAGGGGCCAAAGAGCCGCATGTGGCTCGCGAGCCGCAGTTTGACGACCACGGGGCTAGAGTATTTTCTTCTTCATAAACACATATACTGATTACAAGATCAGGGTAACTCAATGACTGTAAAATACTGCAGCCATTTATAATAATTACTGTACCTTAAGTTCCTCCTCTTTACTTGTTAAATGATCATGTTCATTTGCTAAAGAATCTTCAGTCTGTTTTATCTGCTTATCCTTTTCTGCAATCCTTTAACGGGAAATACATTTGCACATTCAATAAATATTCAGAAGTCAAACCACAAATCAAAGCAGTTTCTCACATAAACTGTACCTTCCATTTCTGTAGTCCCCCTTTCAGTTTAGGAATAGCTGTCATATGCATTACTACAGATCCTTAAAATACCTACCCCTATTTTAAATCTTGAAGTGAAATAAGTAACTTTTTTAAGCTCACAACCCTGGCAATGTCAAAACCTGAGTTTAGGGCTTCTGAACTCAATTACACAATACACAAAAACACAGAACTTTGTTTTGGCCACCACCGTATAGTTAGATACAGAATACCTGCAACTACTTATTAGACACAAAAACTAACTTCCTCTGATCTCAAATCATAATTATCTCTCCCACATAACTGCTCAAGCCCAAATGAAAAAAATTCTCCAATTCTTTTTATGATGAAGACAAAACACAGAACATTTAACTTTTCAGGAGCCAAATCATTGAGAGGGATGGGGGCAGGCGAGAGGATGAGAGTTGCTCCAAATTTAGTTGCATTTTCTGAACAAGTTAGAATATAAATTTAATCATAAGTACTGAATCCAGCAGGTAATCAGTTAATGGTGACTAAGCAATTGTAAGAAAAATGTAGACAGGAAGGCTTACACTTTATGTAATTCTTCTGCTAGAACTGAAGCAGAGGTCTAAGAAAGAAAAACAGTGTCAACATAAAAGCATTTAGGACAAAGTTTAAAAGTTTTACAATAATCATTAAAAATCAAAAGAAATTAAAGTATATAAAATTATTAAGGCATCAGCTGGCCCATAGCAAGGGTTCATTAAATAGTAGCTATTATTTTTAAGGCAAATTTGATCACCAACATTCAACAAAGAAACAAAACATCAGGAAAATAGCATGAAGTTCATTTTTCATCCCTGTACTTCTTTTCCTTAGTAACTATTTCCAATAATGAAATGATAATAGTTCATGATTAAGGTAAGAATTACTTTTTGGTAATACCTATGCTGATCTTTACTTTTTAAAAGGTATTTATAGCATCCTCTAAGTATTTAATTCCTGATAGATTTCTAGAGCTCTCTTTCAGCTAATAACTTGGATTTTAATCCAATTTGAATTGATAATTTATATATACATACACCTCCATAAACACACAAGCATCCTTCCCTATATTAAATAATTCTTCCTAATTAATTTTAGACTACAGTTTCTACAAAGAAAGCAAATAGGGGGTGATGGTGGGGGGAAATGTTTGCTATCTCAAAGTTTTAGAACTTTAAATTTGCCTGAAACTTTAAAAACAAGTTTTTAATGTTAAAACTACTTTTTATATAGAAAGGTGATTTCTATTCCAAACTACTCATTTTTCTACAATTTTTAGAATTTTAAAGTTATAGAATTAAAATTCACAATATGTATATAATGGAAACAAGTTAAGTACTAGAAGTTTTTTCTTTTTTGTCACTGTTGTATTATTTATATTCCAAAGACTGTATCTACCTATCTATCATAATAAAAAAATATATCCTTTTTTTAATTAAATGGTAGAAGGCTAAACCAAATCAGCACATTAAGAGTATTTTAACTGCTCCTCTGATATCTCAAAAATAATCAATTCTTTGGATCGAACATTAATTTCAACAAGAAATAGTTAATACCTAGATGGGTTACATTAAAATGCTGCAAAAGAAAAATAGGTCTTGTAATACCACTTGCAAAACTTTGGAAGGTTTCTCCACTCACTAAACTGAAATATAAATCTTAAAATGACCCTTTTGCATATATAATCTGAGAGTTATGATCAGCATACTGCTACCACCTGAGGGAGTATAAAATTTTCCTTTATGGCTAGTCAATAGTAGAGAACACTTCTAATAGACAAATTACTATTCTTGACACCATTTGGCCAATTCCTCCTGTTTTGTGACAGAACTGTGGACATTTTTTTCTTCCTATGGCAAAAACTCTATAACCCACCTTTCAACTAGCTGAATTTGAATTTCTTATTGTTTCTTATTATGATTATCAGAGAGTTTAGCACTCAGGATCATCAATGCTGATTCAATGACTAGTCTCCCAATGACTAATCCAGTGCTCAGCACTCAACAGGCACTCAGGAGATTAGTTACACAGCTAGGAAGCTATTAGTAATGATAAACAGTAAGAAAGCACCATTACCTGGGCTGCTATCTGGGAGTGGAATTGTTGAATTTGAGCTTTCAAAGCTTCATTCTGCTCCAAAATATCCTTTCATAAATAGCAACCAAAAAGAAGAAAGGGAAAAGTGTGTTGTTACTAAATATACCAATGCATACGAACAAAATGAGTTACAGGTACATGTGTTTATCTTTAGAAAGGCATTCTTTGATTCCAAAAGACGTCATTTTACAACAATAATGTTAGGCATTCTTCTAAGAAAGTTAATTTACAAGGTAGAAATTAAGAATATGTTGTGTTGTTCCTAATCTAATACAAAAAGCCTAAGACTGTGGGTGAGGACATCTTTAAGTATATATTCAAAAACCCCATACTGTGACAAATGCTCAAAGATTAAGTTTTAATTATTCATCACCACTCCAGAATTAGGACAAGGCAGACTATCCTCCCTCTTCTATTCAGATACATCCAATTCCTGCCCACGTTTATTTTTTAAAAGAGAGAAAACTAGATACCTGAACTTGCATTTGTAGAGACTCTTCTTTATTCACCCTTTTTTGCTCCAATTCCATTAACTGCATTAGTCTTTGCTCCAATTGCTGTTTTGATACCAAGGTATCTGTAAGCTTACTATGCAGACTCTGTACTTCATTTTCTTTGGCCACAAATTTACTCTGTAAATCTGTAACAAAGCATTGTATTTTACAAAGGTCTCTTCCTTTCCTGGTTACTGATACTCATCTTTAGTGTAGACACGATCTCCTCTGGAAAACCCTCCTTGAATGTCTCCTCTGCTCCCTCCTTCCTGCCTGCATATGAACAGCCTATGTGCTTACTTTTAATCACAGTACCTGCCACACCATACTAATTCGTCTTCTCACCCAGCTTTTTGAAATCAGAGATTACCTTTTCTGAATCCAGAGCTATGACCAATGCTTGGCACACAGCACATGCATATTCAATAAATGTGTTAACTGAACAGTACATGATGTTTAAAACTGCTATATCATTTCTTTTTTTTATTGATTTTTTTTTTTTTTTAGAGAGAGAAACATCGCCAGGGAAGCAAAACATCGATCAGCTTCCTCCTGCATGCCCTCTACTGGGGATTGAGCCCACAACCCTGGCATGTACCCTGACCTGACCCAGAATTGAACTGGCGACCTTTCTGTGCATGAGACAACGCCCAACTGAGCCACACTGGCCAGGGCTATACCATTTCTTGATTTCCAATGACCTCTTAGTAAGTACTTTAGTAAGTTATTTAGTGAATTTCTTGTAAATTCCCTGTACTCTCCTACCTGGAAAGCAGAGAAAGATGCTGAAAGCTGACAAATGTCCTGGTGTAAGATGAAGTAAAAATTTTCTGTTTGCTTCTCTTCTAATAACCCCAACACAGAAAAGAGAGAAAGAGAGAGAGAGAGAGAGAGAGAGAGAGAGAGAGAAACTATCCTTGATGCAATCATAAGTAAATGTAACTCCAAAAATCACAAGAAATTAAGACAAAATGAATGGTGAGATGATCACTAACTTAGAGGAAAGGGAAAGGATTCTAAAAACCTAGAAAGGTTCAGGAAATCACAATACCAGGCATTATGAGAGCTGCTTCCTGGCCCCATAACACAATCAAGTCCAAAACAGGGAGAATAGAGATGGAAATAGAGGGAAGAAGAAGGAATGTGTATATGTGTGCATTAGATATGTTTTAAGAAAGGTTAGATGTTTCTTCCATAAGAAGATACTAATATCAGAATGGAACAGAATTCATAAAAGAGCTCCTGAAAATTAAAGACATAATTATAATGTCCAGGTTTAGAACTCAGAAGAGCATAATATTTCTTATCAGCAACAGAAGTTAAATCTGTGGGAAAATTATTTCCAACCCAGAACTCTACATCTAGTCAAACTATAAAACAAGCATGAAAGTAGAAAGAATAAAAACATTTTCAGATATACAAACATATGCATTTCAAGGCTTATTCTTGTGAAGCTACTAAAACATTTGCTATTAAATAAGAGAGGAAAGCAAGAAAGATGGCAGTGACACAAGATCCAAAAAACAGGATAAAGAGACAAAACTAAGTCTCAGGAAGATAGCTATGGAGCAAACCTAGAAAGTAAGGTACTCAAACAGGAAGACTAAGTACTCCAGACAGATGGTTCCAAGAAAAACTAATAGGGTCTCCACTATCTAACATGTTGAGAGGCTAGGGGAGGGGAAAATGTTAAAGGGAGTTTAACCACAGGAAAAAATATAAATGGTAAAAGATCAAGCAACTTAAAAACATAAAGCAATAATTAGCTCCAGAAAATTAAAACACTGTTCAAGAAAAGAATTGCAGTTTTAATATTTTTCTTGGCTCAGCACTGAGTACAGAGTCATAATGATGCAAACAATGAATATTGACATGATCAAAAAGTATACATAACCTTATCAGGAGGATGAGGGAAAGGTGGTGTGAGAGTATTAAGCACTCATTTTCTGTGACAGAAAGTTAACTGATGCCTATCATGAGACAGCAGTGTAAATATAAATAATATGCTTAATTAGAGATATGATACAATTGCAACCAAAGAATAAAATAGCTAGGAATAAACTTAACAAAGGATGTGAAGGACCTATATACTGAAAACTACAAAGCATTATTAAAAGAGATTGAAACACACACAATAAAATGGAAAGATATTCCCTGATCATGGATTAGAACAATCAACATAGTGAAAATGGCTATAGTATTACCCAAAACAATATATAGATTTAATCAATCCTCATCAAAATCCCAATGTCACCCTGGCAGATGTGGTCAGTGGTTAGAGGATTGCAGGTTTGATTCCCAGTCAAGGGTTCCCTCCCCACTCCCAGTAGGGGCAGGTATGGGAAGGAACCAGTGGATTTGTCTCTCTCACATTCATGTTTCTCTTTCTCTTTCTCTCTCTCTCTCTCTCTCTCTCGCTCTCTCTCTCTCTCTCCCCCCCCCTTCCACTCTCTCTGAAAAAGTAATAAAAAAATATCCTCAAGTGAAGATTAATAATAAGTAAATGAATCGCAATAGCATGTGTGTTTTTTAAGAAATAGAACAAAAAATATCACAAGATTTGTACGGAACCACTAAAGTTCCAGAATAGCCAAAGCAATCCTGAGAAAAAGAAAGAAGCTGGAGGTATCACATTATCTGACTTCACATTATTCTACAGGACTACAATAATCAATACAGCATGGTATTGGCAGAAGAACAGACACACCGACCAATGGAATAGAATTGAGAGCCCAGAAATAAAACCACAGGTATATGGGCAAATAATGTTTAACAAAGGAGCCAAAAACACACAATGGAGAAAAGAAAACCTCATCAACAAATGGTGCTGGGAAAATGGAAAGACACATGCAAAAGGTGAAATTAGGTTAATTTATCCCCATGTACATGAATTAATTCAAAATGGATCAAAAACCTAAATATAAGATCTGAAACAATAAATTACACAGGTAGCAAACTTATGGACCTTGGTCATAGAGAACATTTTATGAATTTGACCCCAAAGGCAAGGGAAGTAAAGGCAAAAATAAATAAATGGGACTATAACAAACTAAAAAGCTTCTTCACAGCAAAAGAAAGTATTAAAAAAAAAAAAAAAAAGGCAACCAACCAACTGGGAAATGTTTTTTTGCAAGCAACAGCTCAGACAAGGGATTAATATCCAAAATATATAAAGCACTCATACAGCCCAGCCGGTGTGGCTCAGTGGTTGAGTATTAACCCATGAACCAAAAGTTCATTGATTCAATTCCTGGTCAGGGCACATGCCTAGGTAGTAGCTTAATCCCCAGAAGGGGCGCTGCAGGAGACAGCCAATCAATTATTCTTTCTCATCACTGATAATGATAGAGGGACTTATAATGTGATAGAGCACCTGAATTAATCTGAAAAATAATCATATTATTTTAAATTTTAAAACACATATACTTATGTGAATAGGGGGTTAAGTTTCTTATATGTGAATAGGGGGTTAAGTTTTTCTTAAAGTTTACTTTTTTCAAGGCCTGTGCGAAGCGATTGAGGAGGTGACTTGGCTGTGAATCCAGCAAGCAGAACCGATAAGCAGGGTCAAACCAACCCACCAGGACTCAAAACATCATCTCATCACCTGATGACTAAAGACAATAGCTGACGTCTGCAGACCTCCAGGGCTGCACATATCTGCATTCCATTCCCAGCCTCATCCTAGCCCATGCCCCTTTATAATCCTGTCCCCTGCACCTTGCTGTAAGACAGGAATTGAATGCTTGTAGGCATGCTGTCTTCTTGGTTGGCTAGCCTTCTCAATAAACGCCTTATATGATTCAACCCGGCCTTCATTATTGGACACAGCGACGGGCAGCCAGAGTCCACCCAAGAGTTTCCCAGTAACAGTATTTTTATCTCTCTCTCTCCCTCTTTGAAATCAATTTTAAAAAATTTTTTTAATAAGCAGAGGACCTGAACAGACACCTCTCCCAAAAAGACATACAAACAACTATCAGGTATATGAAAAGATGTTCAACTTCACTAGCTATTAGGGAAATGCAAATCAAAACTACAATGAGATACCACCTGTTAGAAAGGCTATTATCAACAAGACTAGAGGCCCGGTGCATGAATTCATGCACAGGTGGGGTCTGGCCAGCCCACCACGATGGGGGCCGATTAGGCCAGGCCAGCAGGGGGGAGGGGCTATGGGAGGTTGGGGAGGGCCAATCGGGGCCCTGATCGGGCCGGTTGGCCACCACAGTGCAGGTCATAGCAACCAGTCATTCTGGTCATTTCGTCATTCCGGTCACTTGGCTTTTATATATACAGATGGCTTTTATATATACAGATAGGTAATAATAAGTGTTGAAGAGGTTGTAAAGAAAAAGGAACCCCCACCACTGCTGGTGGGACAATAAATTGGTACAACCACTATGGAAAACAGTATGGGGGTTCCTCAAAAAACTCTTCTGAGTATCAACCCGAACAACTCAAAAACATTTATTCACAAAGATATCTGTATCCCTATGTTCACTGCAGCATTATTCACAGTGACCAAGACATGAGACAACCAAAGTGTCCTTTGATAGAGAAGTAGACAAAGAAGATATGGCACATACTAAGGAATACTACTTAGCCAGAAGAAAAGATGAAATACTGGCATTTGTGACATGGAATGACCTTGAGAATATTATGCTAAGCAAACTAAGTTAGTCAGAAAAAGCTAAGAACCATATGATTTCACTCATATGTAGGACATAAAACTGAAACTCAGAGACACAGACAACTGGTGGTTTCCAGAGGGAAGGGGGTGAGGGGTAGTAAGGGGTAAAGGGGGCCAAATGTATGGTGATGGAAGATGATTTGACTTTGGGTGGTGGGCACACATTGTAATATACATATCATCTTATCATAGTAATGTACATTTAAAGCCTATACGACCCTATTAACTAATGTCACCCCAATAAATTTAATTTTTAAAAAAAGCAGTTACTTTCCATTAAAAGATCACTTATATTAACACTTGGAGTGCGGGTGAATTTCCCGCCAAAATATAAGATGGCTCTGTCTTTTGGTTTTGTTCCATCCACCAAAAGGGTGGATTACAAACAAATATTTGGTAATACGCAGTTACAATCGGCCCGAGTTTACACGTTTCCCGCACTCCACCGCAAATCTATATGAACCGAGTTAAAGACGGCTCCCGCGGAGTACGCGCAATTCACGCGAGCCGACTTAACTCGTTTCCCGCACTCCAACATTTAAAAAGTTATGATAGAAAACACTAAAAGCAAAAGTAACTGCTTTGGATCAGAGTACAGTTTTATTATTTATAGTTACACTAGTGGCCCGGTGCACAAAATTCATGCACGAAGGGGGATTCCCTCAGCCCAGCCTGCACCCTCTCCAATCGGGGACCCCTTGGGGGATGTCCGACTGCCGGTTTAGGCCCGATCTCTGTGGACCACTGGCTCCTAACCGCTCACCTGCCTGCCTGTCTGATCGCCCCTAACTGCCTCTGCCTGCCAGTCTGATCGCCCCTAACTGCCCTCCCCTCCGGCCTGGTCGCCCCTAACTGCCCTCCCCTGCTGGCCTGGTCGTCCCTAACTGCCCTCCCCTGTTGGCCAGATCACCCCTAACTGCCTCTGCCTCGGCCCCTGCCACTGTGGCTTTGTCCAGAAGGACGTCTGGATGGATGTCCGGTCTAATTAGCACATTACCCTTTTATTAGTATAGACCAGAGGCCCGGGGGGGGGGGGGGGTTCCCTCAGCCCAACCTGCAACCTCTCCAATCCAGGAGCCCTCAGGGGATGTCCTACTGACGATTTAAGCCCGCTCCCCATCATTTTCTGCTGTCTACGGGGCCTGCTTGGCCGCTCCCAGGTCGTCACGGCAGCAACAGCCAAGCAGGCCTTGCTCTCAGCAGCCCACCCCCCCACCCCAGGACTGGAGGACTCTAGTGGGGCTGAGGACTGGACGCCACCATCTTTGTATCAGAGTGATGGTTAATTTGCATATTACTTTATTAGCTACGATAGTTTATAGTTATATATAGTTTTGATCTTGTTTGGTTTTTTTAATATATTTTTATTGATTCCAGAGAGGAAGGCAGAGGGATAGAAACATCAATGATTAGAGAGAATCACTGATCAGCTGCTTCCTGCATGCCCTCAAGCCATAAACTGGGCATGCGCCGACCAGGAATCAAAAGGTGACATCCTGGTTCATAGGTCGACACTCAACCACTGAGCCATGCCAGCTGGGCAGTTATATAAGTTTATAGTTACAATTCTTTTGGCAAGATTCACATGTGCTTTGTTGATTAAATATAAAATATTAATTTTAAGAATAAGCTAATGTATCTTAACATAAATATAAACTTTACATATAAAGAAATAGGGCTTTAATATCTTGGGTATATTTATATATTGAACCAAAGGGAAATACTTGGGGAGAAAAAAAAAAATCACAAGAAACCAAAGGTGTAAAGATCCAAATTATAAAATTATATTTTATTAGCTCACTGCCTCTTTCATAGGAGAAAATGAGTAGTGGAGACATAAGTAACACACCAGCTTCATTATCTCCCATATCTAATCTAATAATAGACAAACATGGTAATTGACTGTGCCTTCGCTACGCTCCCCATTGGCTAATCAGGGCGATATATAAATTAACTGCCAACTATGATGGCGTTTAACCGCCAACAAAGATAGCAGCTAATTTGCATACTGCAGGCAGGGTAGGACAGCACAAGCCGCCATCCAAGCCCCCGTGTGCGACCAGGGGCGGGCGGGGGCTGGGGCAAAGGCAAGCGGTGCCGATCGCCTCGCCCGAGCCCTCGCCCACCCACCGGAGACACACGGGGCCCACTCCGAGTGAGAGAGAGAGAGAGAGAGAGAGAGAGATTTAGAGAGAGAGAGGTGGAATTTGGCATCCCACATCCCTCCCTGATCGACCACTGTGATTCCAAGCCAGCGAGGGCTGCCTTCAGGCCGCAGCTCCAGGTCCCTCACCCCCACCCCAGGCCCGAGAGCACAGTGCTGGGCAGGGGCACCCAGGGGTTTGGGAATGCAGCACGAGGGGCCGGCACGACGTGGGGGGGGGGGGCCTGTGTTTACACCGCCAAGTTCCCCACTTCTGCCCTGGCCCGCGCATGCCTCCTCCTTCCCCTCAGAGGCCCAGCTCCTGCCTACATGCTTGCTGGCAGGCCCAACTACACCAGGGAGTGAGCCATGGTGATCGGGATGGCCACTTCCTGGGATGGGACAGCCAGATCACGGTGATTCATGAGGGCGATGAGGCCCGTGGGGCATGCGCAGCCCTCGGCAGCGGGGGTGGCCGGCCAAGCCGAGTCTGGCTTCAGTGGGGCCAGTGGGAGCCCGAGGCCACCCCAACCCCCACAGGTCCAGGGCGGATGGTGGCTCAGTGGAGAGCAGTGTCTCCATGCATGGTGCCCAGGGATGGCTGTGAGCTGCTGCAACCCCACCCCACGTTTCAGGGAGGGGGAGAAAGCTCGCAGCCACCAGCACCCTAGGCTGCACCGCCTGTGCCTCAGCCTGCCAGGTTGGCAGGGTCCAGAGCAGGTGAGCTGCTCCCTTCCCCTAGTGGTAGAACAGGGAGGAGAGCACTGGGTGCAGGGAGGGGACCTCAGCTGGGATCCTCCTGGTTTGGGGAAGGGGCCCAGCCTGGGCCCAGTGGGGAGCTTAGGAAGTCTGGCTAAGCAGGCGCTGGTTCATACCAACTCTTATCTGCCATCTTCCTCCAGCTCTTCAAGCTAGCCCCCCTGCCCTACCTGTCCAGGGGAATGGGCTCTGGGTGACCTCCCTGAGCTCAGACTGTGGACCCAGAGACCTCAAGGAAGAGTGCCTGGCCGGGCCCGGGCAGGGGCCAGTGCAGAACTACCAGGGCAGAGTTGCTTCAGTGTCTCCGTGAAGTTTGCAACTAACCCAAGGAGGAAACCTGAGAGGGGAAAGGCCGGAGGCATGAATTGCCAGCACTTTAGCCACTTGAAAACAGCTCCACTTGGAATGTGAGGCGGTTATATGTTCAGCTGAGAAGTGAGGGGGCTGAACTCCACCGTCGCTGGGCTCCTGTCAGTCCGAGGCCCAAGCATCCACCACGACAAGGAAAGAACAGAGCGAGGGGCCCGGAGGGAGGGAGGACAATTGAAGAAAACCGTGTCTAGACTTTCCCCAGCCCTCTCCTTCTTTCTGCTGCCTACAAGAGCCCCAGGCCCGGCCACAGTTCTGTCTCCACCTTTTAGTCCCCTATTCTCCAACCACAGAGGAAAGAAATAAGGAAGGAGTCTGTGCTGCCTTCAGAAAGTATCTATATACCTGATCGGCCAGTTGCCTTCCACAGAGGGAGGCCAGACTGAGGCTTAGGCCCGCTCCCCACAGGGACATCAGTAGGACATCCTGTGAAGGCTCCCAGACTGTTAGAGGGGGCAGGCTGGGCTGAGGGATGCCCCCGCCCCCCGCGAGTGCACAAATTTTTGTGCACCGGGCCTCTAGAATATTTATAAAATTAAGAATAAGTGGTGAAAGTTAGTATTTAAGGAGTAGGAAGTTTGAAGTCAACTACTTGGAATAATAACGCTCTTGTTTTTCTCTTCACAATATAGGAAGTGAGTCCCTGAGAAACAAAAAAATCAAATGAAGATTTGATCAAAGAACCAAAAGGAATAAATAAGTACAGAAAGGAAACACACAGCAAGGGTCCCATTACCCTATTATGGACTATAATTTTTTTGCAACTTAATGCTTTAAACAAGGCTATTAGACTGCTTTTTTTTAAAAATCCTCACCTGAGGGCATGCTAATTGACTTAGAGAGGGGAGAGGGGGAAAGAGACAGACAGACAGATGGACAGACAGAAATCAATGTGAGAAACATCTATCTGTTTTCTTCCCATACCAGTCCTGACCAGGTACTGAACCCGCAACCTTTTGGTGTAGGGACTATACTCCAAACAGCTGAGCCCCACCAGCCAGGGCTAGAGTGCTTATCTGTAAAACCCTAAGAAATATTAAAGAAATAAAGGTGCTTTATTAGTTTAAAAGCTATTTTTATTGAGCTATAATCAAAATGCCAAATTACATACTGTCTCTACAATATGGAAAGGGGAGAAAATTTTACCCAGAATTATATACTAAATTTACATGACTACCTCTTCCCCTTACCTTGCTGTGCTGCCTCATGCTCTGCTGTTCTCTTCCTGATATAACTTTGGACTTCTTCCCGCCTTCTCTCAGCTTCTTGTAATTGAACCTGGAGAATGGATAAATCAGCACAAAGACAGGATTGCATTTATTTTTAAGTATCCTCTACCTTTACTGTTGTATCATAAAACTGCTTATTCCAACAACTAGTCTCCTACATTTTAATAAGATAGGCAGATATGTCTAGCCTGATAATCTGCATAGATATTATCAGCCACAGCCATCCTACCACCCCCCACCCCCCCCACCATCTGAATACAGAATTTAAAGATTGGAAATTGTTTCGAAACAATATTTATGCTGGTGGATCATTATAGCTAATATGTATATATCTGATCCTCTTAGCTATAATCTGTTTTCCATTAATCTACCGTGAGCTGATAGGCTTTTAAAAGACAAAATTCTATCTTTAGTGCTAAATTTCAGTAGGTACCTATAATTTGTAATTTGAGGTATAGCACAACTCTTTAATCTTCAGTGTCATTATCTACTTATCCATAGCCAGAGAACAAACTTCCATATTTGTAACTGCCAGCAATAAACACACCAGCAAGACAAATCTATATATATAAAAAGCCAGTGTCCGTGATGACTAGGACGACCAGAAAGACCAGTCACCTTGAGGTGGCACTGACCACCTCTCGGTCCCTCCCACCCTGCCCACGAGAGGGGCGGGGTGGGACTGGGGACTGGCTAGCAGGCTGAAAAGCTGACCTCTTGGTCCCTGCCCCCGGCCCGCAGGCTCTGATGCATTAGTGATGGTGATCCATCGGGCATGTGATCTTGATGAGACTAAAGACATAGCTGCCCTAACCGGTTTGGCTCAGTGGACAGAGCGTCAGCCTGCGGACTCAAGGGTCCCAGGTTCGATTCCAGTCAAGGGCATGTACCTTGGTTGCGGGCACATCCCCAGTAGGGGGTGTGCAGGAGGCAGCTGATCGATGTTTCTCTCTCATCAATGTTTCTAACTCTCTATCCCTCTCCCTTCCTCTCTGTAAAAAATCAATAAAATATATTTAAAAAAAAAAAAAAAGACAATAGCTGACAATTTCCCTCCCTGGGGAAATCGGGGTGGGTGGCGGGAGGACCAGGCTGGCTGTCAGGCCATTGGGATCACCAGTTCATCCCTGGCTGCTCGGGGGCTCAGGCCTGTGGAAAAGCAGGCGCCAGGGACTTCACCTCCATGAGTGTGCACCAGGCCAGCCACTGATGGAATGTGCTGCCCGCTCGGGGCCGCTCACGCCAGGACATGTAGGTCGCAGACACACGCCAGGGCAGTTAGGTCGCGGGCACATCCTGCAGCTTCCATCAGTGCCTCAAGCCCCAGCAGCGCCCACATGAGCAGTCCCAAGTGGGCAGCACGTTCCATCAGCAGCCAGCCCAGTGCACGCGCATAGAGGTGAAGTCACTGGCGCCCGCTTTCCCACAGGCCTGAGCCCCCGAGTAGCTGGGGATGTGCTGGTGATCCCAACAGCCTGATAGCCCAGCGGCGGAGGCAGCATTTGGCCTGAGGACTGGCGAATGGGCAGAAGATGGCCCAGATCGCAGGAGGCTAGGCCTAGGGACCCTACCCGCACAATTTTGTGCGCTGTGCCTCTAGTATTAAATAAAAGCAAGGACAATTATATCAATCTCCCAAAGGGATCCATGAAAACTAAGAAGACAAAAATTACACTATTTTCTACATTCAATTATTCCCAAAGCCCTTTTAATCCTGACTACTCTGAAACTAATATCAAGATATGACTGTATCAAATACCTAGGAAACTACTACATTTAACTTCTATACAAATTCAACTACACACTCAACAAATCCTCTCCCCAGCAAAAGGAGGAAAAGACAATTCTACCCACCATTCTGCTCAATATGCATATGCTATAATGTTCAAGAGAACATATCTACTCCTCCCTCAGACAGCCTCAGCAAACACATGCATCTCTTCTCAATATGAACATTTCAACTTACCAAGTGGCTAAAGATAAATTCTATTGTATAAGAAAACAGTGTGTACTTTTTGCGTACTATGGCTCAAGCAAAAGCTATTGGAGCATTACTAGGTCTGGTACTCAGACAAGGGAAAATAATCTATTCTAATGCTGGAAGAAAAATAAACTTTGCTTGAGCTTACTAAGAAATCCAAGTTATGTATACGTGATGTTGAAGGTAATTTTAACTACATGATTTTTTACTTACACAGGTACACCCTAACCTCCACATATAAGATGAAATTCCTTCAACTGGTTATACCTATCAATCAGCTCATTTCATTTTTCATATCTTCAGTCTTTAACTTCAAACTTAAGCCAATATTCAATTCTTACATAAGTGCATACACGTGTATATAGGCAGAGTACTACAGGTCCCATTAAGCCTCAAACTACATATCTCAACCCTTTATATACATTTAGGACACGGGTACATTATTGAATGTGTACATTATTTATGAAATGATAAATATGGGTGGAAATATATCACCTTCAGCTGAGTAACTGCTTGCTCAGCATTCTTCTTTTGGACTTCCTCTTGCTGCAACTTTCCTGTTTTCTCAGTCAGCTCATTCACCAATCTAGCATAATCCTGCCGCAGTTTATTTAGTTCAGCAGACTGCCTGAAAACAGTAACTGGATTAGGAACCTTCCATTATTATTGACCCATATAAAGAATAAGCAAAACATATTGAGTGTAACCTCTGAATTATTCTGATGACAATTACACAAATTCTAAAATCACTATAATATAATCAAGTAAGTAAATGACCACACTCAATAAGCACAATCAACAGTGTCACCCTCAAACTGATATTCTGAAAAATGTATTAAAATCAAACAGGATTTAGTCTGTGTAAGGATGCTACTAGTCTTCTCTAATGCACTGCTTCTCAAAGTATCAGAGCCAACTACATAACTATCAGTGGAATGTGTCTTAATATGTACACTCCTGGGCTCCATCTCAGAGCACTGAAGATCATAATCTTTTAGGGATCGGACTCAAGAATATGCTTTTTTAAATAACATACCAAGATGCTCTTCAGAATAATGAAATTTGATAACTACTGTTAAGGGGGATAGATGTTTTAAAACTTGTAAATTCAGTCTCATAAATTTGTATACTATTCCACAGGAGGTAAAGTATTTATCATGTAGTTTAGCTGAAAAGGTTCTTCACAGAGCAAGAGAATTGTTTTTTTAAAATTAACTGATTTTATAAACAAATATAAAAAAACAAAAGTCTAACCAATCACTATCAAACATCATTTTGATGATTCAAGAAAAGACTCTGCCATTCAATTAAAAATAAAGCATTTGGAAACATACTTGTTTTCTAGTTGGTTTGTAGTGTTGCTGACAGCATCTCTCAGTATGCCATTTTCCTGCTTCAAGTGAGCTATCTCTGCTTCCATCTGCTCACGAACTTGCTGAAACTAAAATTATTTTACCAAAAAAAAATTATTTTACAAACATAAGATTTAGAAAACAATAACTGCCAAAGCTAACTTTTTTTTTTAACCCTCACCTGAGGATATTTTTCCATTGATTTTTAGAAAGAATGGAAAAGAGAGGGAAAGACAGAGAGAAACATCAATGTGAGAGAAACACATCAATTGGTTGCCTGCTGTATGAGCCCCGACCAGGGCCCAGACCAGAGAGGAGCCTGCAATTAAGGTACATGCCCTTGACCAGAATCGAACTCAAGACCCTTTGATTCGCAGACTGACACTCTATCCACTGAGCCAAACCGGCCAGGGCTGCCAGAGCTAACTTTTAAAAGATACTTTATTGTGATCTACACTAATAAAAGACAAAGATGCTAATTGACCGTACCTTTGCTACACCCACCAGCCAATCAGAGCAACTATATGCAAATTAACCCAACCAAGATGGCGGTTAATTTGCATATACCGGCTGGGAGCGAAGACTAAAGACAACATGAAAGCGAAGCGCTGCAGAAGGGAGCAAAGTAGAGGCGATGGAGACAGGAACGGAGCCAAGGCGGCAGAGGCGGGAGGCGGGAGGGAAACCAGCCGGGCAGCGGAGCGGGTGCGAAGCCCGCCTCAGCGGGTTTCGCTCCCTTCTCTGCTTCACTACAGCCGCAAGAAGCCCTATTCTTACAGGAATCTTCCTGCAACAGGCCTCTAGTGAGAACATAAAAGGCATCAAGAATAAAGTTTGCACCATCCTTAAATATAAACAAACTAGAGGCCCAATGCACGAAATTCATGCGGCCCTCACAGCCCCTCACAGCCTCAGCTGGCCCTTGCAGCCCTGGCTTTATCCAAAAGGTTGTCCGGACGGTCGTTCTGCTGTTCGGTCTAATTAGCATATTAGCTCTTTATTATATAGAATTTAAAAGATGAAATACATTTTGATAGTGATGAATGCAAAGCAAATACCAGCTGTCACAGAAATCCAAGAATGCAAGTAGCTCTAGCCAGTTTGGCTCAGTGGATAGTGTGTTGGCCTACAGACTAAAGGTTCCTGGGTTCGAGTCTCATCAAGATCACATGCCCGGATTGTGCGCTCGATCCCCAGTATGGGGCATGCAGGAGGCAGCTGATCAATGATCCTCTCTCATCATTGATGTTTCTCTCTCTCTCTCTCTCACTCTTCCTTCCTCTCTGAAATCAATAAAAATACAATTTTTAAAAAAGAATGCAAGTAGCCCTAGCCAATTTGGCTCAGTGGATAGAGTGTTGGCCTGTGGACTGAAGAGTCCCGGGTTCGATTCCAGTCAAGAGCACATGCCTGGGTTGCAGGCTCGGTCTCCAGCAGGGGGCATGTAAGAGGCAGCCAAACAGTGATTCTCTCTCATCATTGATGTTTCTATCTCTCTCTCTCCCTCTACCTTCCTCTCTGAAATCAATTTAAAAATATTTTTTTAAAAAAAGAATGCAAGTAGATGCTAGCTGCTATCATATTTGAAATGCAAAATAAATACACTGAGATGCTGTTTCAGAACTAAAAATGATTTAGAATCTTTTTCCTACCCCAGACTCATACAGAATTAAGCCTGTCTTAATCCTATGTCAATTTTATGTACACAATATTTTTTTAAAATTTTAGTAATCAAGTTTTAAAGTTGAAAATATGTTCAATACATTTATCTTAAATTGCAAACTGAGCCATAACCAAATATATGGCAAATTCATTACACAAAAATCTATTTGCTAAAATATTCTGGCCTCTAATTTTTTATTTCAGAATTATAGAATCAAAAGATAAAGAACACTGACTCTTATATCTCCATAAGGACATATCTTACTTCAATATGTAAAATAATCTTAATAATTTTTAATAAATCTATTTAATTAAGAGAAATTAAAATGTATGTTTCTATTTTTCAGAGAATTTATCATATGGGATCTATATATCATGGCCTCTATAAGCAATCAAAAAAAAAAAAAGATGAACCACTTCAACACCTTTCATCCTCAATAAAAGATGATGCTATAAGTACCTAGCTAATTTTCAAATCAACATTACGTAGCAATTAAGAAGAAGAAAATATCACCTGAGGCTGGAAAAATCAGTTCTTCCATAATCTGACTTATGGGAAAGAATATTTCAAATGGCTGGAGGATGGGAAGATGGAGGATTGGACCAAATGAAAGCATAAAAGCAGCAGTGGATGTGGTAATAACCTGACAACAGTCATTCACTTCTTTTGTACTATTCCACTATTAGTGTAATTCCATGGAAAACATTTAGACTTTGATAGCAGTGAAGAGTAAGTTAAAAATTTGCAGTAGGTTAGCAATGTGGTCAAAATAGTGTTTTATAAACATAAATCTGTACTAATCATGTTAGCACAGAAATGAGAGACCTATTAAGAAGGTGCTACAAATATGTTAGAATTGTTAGTGTAGGTAGCTTGTTATTAATAAAGGAAGGGAGCAAAGGGAATCAGACATTGAGAAGCCTAATGTAAGAGGGAGCTAAATTAGGCAATAAGCCTGCTTAACTAGGAAGTTGCAGCATTCATATGCTCCCCAGGGGATCAGAGCATTGCCCCACCAACAGGATTAACACCCCTCCTTGCTCCATGTAGGAAGGAAGGACTGGCTTTACAATCTCCTCTGGGTATAATTGGCCCACTCTCCCAAACTAAAGGGGGAAGGAATAAAACAACAAAGAAGAAATTCCTCTATTGGGCACATGCCCAGTAGAAGCCAAGATGGTACAGGGGAAGGTCTTTCTACTTTCAGGCATGCACGGGAGCCAAGATGGAGACCATAAAGGAGAGGAGCTGCCTTACCTGAGAGAAGGATTTGATTGGATAAAAGACACAGAAATAGGCAAGAATTAAAAAATGAATCAGTTAGGGGGAGGATCCAGCACCAACAGGGGTTGGTTTGAAAGAGCACCTGGTCCTTCCCAAATCAGAGATAACACAGTCCAAGCTTGAAAGCAATCTCTCTCTTTCTCAGTCTGTCTGTCTCTCTCTCATCCCATAACATGCATTCATTCATATGCTCATGCATTCTCTCTCCACAGTAGCCATATGGGCATAGCAGCCGCCTGCAGGAGGCCAGCCACCCACGGGCACTCTAAGTGCAGGCACCAAACGCTAGCCTGGGTAAAGCAACACAGCGCCAAATGGAGTGCAGATAGGAACAGAGACTATGCTAGCTAGACAGGGACAGAGGTTGAACTGGACTAAGCTTGACATGGACTAAACAAATGGCACAGAATTTCTGGACATTAGCTATTTTCCTGGGTTTGATGAAGACAAGGCTGAACTTTTTTCACAGGGGGACAGATGGCAATGAGACATCAGGAACCTGGGGGCAGCCTTCTATTTCTATCCCAATAAACCAGGGGTCCTCAAACTACGGCCCGCGGGCCACATGCAAATACAAATATTGTATTTGTTCCCGTTTTGTTTTTTTACTTCAAAATAAGATATGTGCAGTGTGCATAGGAATTTGTTCATAGTTTTTTTTTAAACTATAGTCCGGCCTTCCAACGGTCTGAGGGACAGTGAACTGGCCCCCTGTTTAAAAAGTTTGAGGACCCCTGCAATAAACCTTTCCACTGCATCTTATCCTCCCATGCATGGGTCTCCCGAAATGCTTTTCTTGCAACTCTGTGAAAGGACCCCATTTCCACCGGCAACAGTATGAAATAATAAACTAAGGCAGTGGTTGGCAAACTGCGGCTCATGAGCCACATGTGGCTCTTTGGCCTTTTGAGTGTGGCTCTTCCACAAAATACCACGTGCGGGCATGCATGTACAGTGGGATTGAAACTTCATGGCCCATGCGCAGAAGTCGGTATTTTGTGGAAGAGCCACACTCAAGGGGCCAAAGAGCCGCAGTTTGCTGACCACTGAACTAAGGTAATGTCTAAGAATTAAATGCAAGAGTAACAAGAAATACAGTATCTATTAAGGTTTTAAGAATAAACTATAGACTGGCAAGGGAAAAAAGTCAAAGGACTGAAGAGTAATAATAATGCCTCAAAATGTTGGAAAACAAAAACAACCTGATCAAAAGCAAGAGTATGACTTTAGACAGGTGATGATAAGAGCTTCCAAACTGAAGCATCATCCAGCAATGAAAATAATTTCAAAAAATTACTGGTTCAGAAAGTTTAATTAAGAAGGTATTATAAGGCCACTTGGCAAGCAGACCCAAACCATGTTCTCCAAAACCCTCTTTGTTAGCAATAAAGATAATATTTAAACCTAAAAAAAAAAAAAAAGACAAAAAAAAATCGCTGAACTAGACCCAATTGGAATTATGAAAATGGATGATACAGAGAAAAGATATATTACAGTAAGAATGGAACCTTCTTAAATACTAGAAGACGGGTGAAAGTAATAACAAGAGACAGAACCAAAACTGTAGGAGTTATCCTTCATTATCATTTCTCTCTTCCTCTCTCCTCCACTCTATCACTAAGCTCTATCTACTCTTAAATCACTCAAACTCATCTTTCCATTGTCAACATCTGATTTAAGGACTTTGTTCTCTTGGTTTCCTGCAAAAGCTTTCCAAAAGATATATCCTTTGTCCCATTCTCCACAATACTGCCAGAGTAATAATTTAAAATATAGACACATTCCCAGTAAGGTCTGAGTGAAGTGGGAAAATACTTGCCTGTCAATCAAAACTGAAAACAACTCGTGGCCAAGATGAGTGTGGCCACTGCAAGCTTGGGAAATCTAAATATATAAACTTCTAAACAAAGAAAGCTCAGCCCTTCCTCTCTCTCACACACACACACCCAAGCCCTCTGGGGACTCCTGCTGCAGGAGGCTACGCTGTACCCACATGGCACAAGGCCATGTTGGATTCCACACATGGACTGATGTATTTTAATCTGGCCTGAATGCTGAACCACAATCGGCTGCAACATTGAACAGAAACTTTGGACACTGCCTTGTTTCTGATTCTGCTGAACTCCCAGCTGCCCCTCTTCCAGGACTGGCATGGGGGAAAAGAGACACTGGAACTAGGGAAATATAACTCTACCCCAATAAAACCTTCTTCCACATTTCATCCTCCCGTGGGGGCTTCTGAAAATGCTTCTTTCAGCGGCACCCCCAGAGCCTCACTCCCACTTATGTCTGGGAAGTCTGGCCCTTTAATTCCTCTGGCATCAACACCTCTGGTTTGCTAAATTTCACTGGCTCCCCAATCTTCAGTTATACAAGGCCCTTTAAGACAGGACCTCTATTTACTTCTCTACATCTTCTCTTCTACATTCCAGTCTTGACTCCCAAATAACATAAGTTTTATTTCTTACAAACTGTTATCTCTAGACATTCTGTATGGGAAACACTGGAGTACACTAATTAAAAAGCTCTAATTGCCCCCCAAATAGACCCAATGAATCATCATCTCTAGAGATGTGACTAAGGAATCACACCAAGTGCCTTATACCCAGTGCCCACTCTTTCATCCTCTTAGCTGACCATGCCTAATTGTTTCAAAAGATTCAACAGTCTGCATAACATTTCTAATAAGTCTTCCCTATCATTCCTTCTCTTCCCCACCTCCCATCTCCATTGTTCCAAAGCACCCAATGCTTACACCACTATTATAATGGAGTATTTACTTGTCAACTTCCAGCCCCCTTCCTCATCCCCACCTACAAAAGTTGTTTACTTAAGGAGGCAGCCAGCTTAACTAGCCACTGTACCATGGCCCAGCATAGAGCCTTACCATATTAGGCACTTAAGTAAATTAAATCAATGCAAATACTTCACTTTGTTTTCAAAGAATGAAGATATACCTTCATCTGCATCTGTTGAGTCTCTTGATAACTGACATGCATTTTGTTTTGAAATACATTATGTTCCTTTTCTAATGTTCCAATCCGATCTTTCATCCTTGCTATAACCACATTGCTTCTTTCTTTCTCTGTCATCATTTCCTAGAAGAGTAAACCAGAAAAAATATTATGAAAAATGTGTTATTAAAAATATAAGTACATACGACTCTAATAATAAGAAAACATTTTTAAAATCAACAAAAATGATGTCAGTAAAATAATCATGAATTCTGAAATAAGTACTTAAAAAGTAAGGTCAAAGGTTAAAAATAAAAACACTATCATCTGCATCTCACCTTCTCTTTACACCAATTCCCTCATAAACACTGTTCTGTTAATTCTTATTTCAAATGCACTTTTTGGTCTAAGAGTTAGAGCTGAAACTGAAATAAATCCTACCTTCTAACTTGATAAGAAAGAACATTTTAAAAGCAAAACAGTTCCCCTGGCCGGGTCGCTCAGTTGGTTAGAACATCGTCCCGATACCAAAGTTGTCAGTTCAATCTCCAGTCAGGGCACACACAAGGAGAACCAATGAATGCATTAATGGGTGCAACAACAAACTGCTGCTTCTATCTCTCTCCCTCTAAAATCAATCAACACATTTTTTTTAAAAAAAAGCAAAACAGTTAATTCTCTATAATTTGTAGGTACTAGCTCTCTTTTAGGGTACAAAAAAAAAGGACTGGAAAAAATAGCATAAGAGAGGAAAAAAGAAGCCTCTTTCCTAGGGAAAGAGATTGATATGTTTATAGGAGAATGGAAATTTGGAATAAGGGAAAAGTAAAAAATCAGAAAGCAAAGTTTTATTATCTTCCTAAGTCAAATCTTAAAAGGGTGGTTTCATTTTGTGTTGCAAATATTATGAACTTCTAGAACAAATATTAATTATCAAAGTAAAAAAAAAAAAGCCAAACAATTTTAAAGTTATCTGCAGGTATGATCAGCCCATGTCCCTGCTATAAGAAACTGACAAAATTTAAGATTTTTATGGAATTTATGGTTGCCCAAAAGAGTTAATTCATTTACATTAGGAAATTGTTATACTGATATAAAGGACTCAGGAAAAAGTATTCACATCCTAAGTGTACAGCTCAATGAATAACCAAAAAGTAGTTACCTTATTAAATTTTTTAAATACAGTCAGAAAAATATAGCAACATAAAACTATACTAAAGTTTCTAATCTTAAGCAAATGATTATTTTAGTAACAACTTTGATTAATCTTAATCTGACCAAGTTTTTCCAATGACATATTTATTTCAAATTCACATAAAGAATTTTATATTCAAATAAGGCCATTCTCATGTCATGAAGTTCTGTGAATGATGCAGAAATAAACCTCATTTTACTCTACTGTACTTAATTCCTAAAAGGAGAAATAGTATTTCAGAAGGAATGAGATCACATTTTCTACTGACTTTCAATTATGTTCTCAGTCTACATAATATTTTTGAGATTTAATTGACATAGAACATTATATTAGTTTCAGGTTTACAACACAATGATTCGTTATTTGTATATATTGAAAAATAAGTCTAGTTAATATCAACACCACACAGTTGGAAATTTTTTTTCTTGTTTAAGAACTTTTAAGATCTACTCTCCTAGAATCTTTCAAATACACATTACAGTATTATTAACTGTAGTCACCATGCTGTACCTTACATCTGGAAGTTTATATCGTTTAACATGATTTTTTAAAGGTCTTTCTTTACCTCTCAGAGTAAAATTTCCAGGGCTTGAAGAACTTCAATGATTAGAAATTGTAAATTTTTATAACTTAAACAAAATCACACTGAGTTTTGAGCTTCTATAGAAAATAATTTAAGTCGGGTCAATTGAACAATGTCCAAATGTCCAAATGCTTCCATTATTTTGAAATTAGGATATCTATAAGTACTGTTATTTTAAATTCATACTTCAACTGTAGGCTATAAATAACACAAAAGAGTAAGACCCCACCACCAAAACTCTAAACGAAAATGACTTTTACACAAATAATTAACTCAGGAATTGTGGACAATTTCTAAAATCCTTCACTGATTCTGATTCAAAAAGTATATCCTTTAGCCTTGGCTGGTGTGGCTCAGTTGGTTGGAGCATCATCCTGCACACCAAAAGGTAGGGGGTTCAATTTCCGGTCAGGGCACATACTCAAGTTTCAGATTTGAATCTAGTCAGACATGTGTGGGAGACAACGATCGATGTTTCTCTCTCACATAAATGTTTCTCTCTCACATCGATGTTCCTCTCTCTGTCTGTCTCTCTCTCTCTCTCTCTCTCTCTCTCTCGATGTTTCTCTTTCACATTCACATCGATGTTCCTCTCTCTCTCTCTCTCTCTCTCTCTCTCTCTCACTTTCCCTTCTTCTTTCTAAAATCAATAAAAAAATACAATAGCCTTTGCTTAAAAAAAAGTATATCCTTTAAATGCAAGAATGTCTTCACCTGGGTTAACTGCTTACACCGATCTTTCATAGCAGCAGCATCTTCCTTCACAGCAGCAAGTAATTTATCTTTCTCTTGAAGCTGATGTACAAGTACAGTCAATTCTCCTTTACTTGTCTACAATTGAGAAATCAATACAGTATTAGTAGTTAAAACAGGCTAATGAAAATGAAATATCTAGATCAAGTGTTCTTAAGCCAATACAGAGTTCACTAATACATGTAAGTAGAATGACTGGCAACTACTGGCCAGTAAAATATCATTCAGAAAAGTCACTGTCTCAGTATATATTCTGATGCACATAATAGGAAACATATTAATCAAAAAAACATATTTTTATGGAGAATTATATAGGTCTTCCAGCTTTTAACCATGAGTCAATAGAGCAATCTCCCCTTCCTCCTCCTAAAAAATCAAAAGAATAATATGAAACCAAAATGCACCAAAATGAAAGTCATCTGTAATGTCAAAGTCATCTGTAATATCAGGAAAGATTGCCAAAAGCAGTGGAAATCAAACACAGGTGCTCAGCAACCCTGTCAGAATATACCCAAAACTACAGAAGTGCCACGGGTGCTTAGTTCTCTGAAGTTAATAGGCATATCCTGAGAAGTAAAACCAACAATCTCCCATTTGACATCAGGAACAAGTACAAAGACAGAAGGTAGAAATTTTCTTGGAAGAAGGTCTCAAGAAGCAGTATAAATAAAAAATGAAGAAGAAATCATACAAACTTTACTCAAAGAAAGCAGCTACAGTGAGGCATAGTCAAGGGAGATACTCTAGTGAAACTCTCTATAATGAAGATTTTATCTGGGAAGAAGGAAAGGCTAAAAGAACTCAATCACACGCACAGCCCAACGAGAACACCCCTCAGTGGAAGAGGAGTACTGATCAAAAATAAATAAAACAGGGTCTATACAAGATATAAGAAAAAAAAAAAAAGGAAAATAAGAAAAAACAAATGGCAAGAAGAAAAATCACCAGAAAAAGATTGTCAAAGAGTAGACAAAAATTGTAATTAAAATATATCACCATGATTTTTAAAAACCTGGCATAACAGTCATTTCTGGAAAAATAAGAGCAAAGAACAGAGCTCAGAGAAAGAGCTCAGAGAAAAGACCAGACCACAGAATGAGATAAAATATGAGCTGGCAAAACCCAAAGCAGAAGTAAAAGTAACACCATCTCAGAAATATAATCCAAATAGAAGCAACAAACAGAAAAAGAAAGACTGCTAAAAATACAATGACACAGAGTACAAGGTGAAGTAAATAAAAAGAAGCAAATAAACCAAAAGCTTTTTTTAGAATTAAAATAAATATGAAAGATTAAAGACAACAAAGAAGATCCAACATATGCTTAATTGATACTCATTATTTTACTTATTTTTAAGGGACACTGAATCTCATTATTGAAAAGACATGCTTTATCCCAAGTAATATTAATAAAGGAGTCGATGCTCAGACATATTATAGTAAAATTACTGCTAAACTTCAAAGAAGCTGAATCCCTGGATGTTTGTACAGTAGGGCATATACTGGAAAAGTCCAATAAATAATAAACACTTGGTTGACTGCCCAAAGGATGTTTTTATTGTGAGTATAGTTCGACAAAAACACATGAAAAGAGTGCAAAATTCAGGCAGGTCTCAGATCTGTATCCAGCAATTTGAATGTAGAGAATAGTAAAGCAAATATGAAAATTTCTCAAGGAAAGAAAGTGACATCCAGAAACATTATACCCCACCAAATTATCATTCAAGTATAAAGATGACAAAGAAGCATTTAACTTGCCAGAATTTGGGAAATATAGTTTCCATGAGCCCTTCTTGAAGAAATTCCAGGAAAAACAACTTCAGGCAACCAAGAGATGAATACAGAAGCTATGGCAAAAGAACTGGTATCAAGCTTTGAACCCATCATTAAACTGTAGAATTAAGACTAAAACAAACATGAGAATTATAGTCACAAAAGAAACAATAAATATTAGAAGTACCTGATAAACAAATGCTATAATTAACAAAAGCTAAGAAAGAAGAGAGAAGGTAGAAAAAAACTTAAGTAAGCAGATTTCCTCCTATTATATAACATGGGGCCAAAACAGTTAATAATTTAAAGTTGAAAAATTACATTATTGAGGCAAGTGTATTTAAAGGCCAATACTAAGAAACTAATAACCTATTAACTAAGATAATCAAATACATCTTTAAAATTTTTTATGGTAATCACATTAACAGTTAACATATTTTGAGCAATTACTGTAGGCTAGGAACTCTAAGCACCTACTACATATTATCTCATTTAATTCTCAAAACCTGATTATCATTCCCATTTCAGAGATGGGAAAACTGAGGCACCGAGGTTAAGTAACCTATCTAAGGCCACAAAGTTCAATGCGGCAGAACCCAGATTTGAATGCAGGAAATGTGACTCCAGTTCCCAAGATTTTTACCTACACTCTAAATATACAGTACTAGTGTCATGTAGCTTAAACACAAGTCATGTGGACCCACACACACAACATAATACCGCCTCTCTAATTATGCAATCTCTCTTCCCCAACCCCTAAAGTTTCAATCCTCCCTAAGCACCTGTGATTCCACTGTCTCCTGATATGTCTCCTTCTCCTCCTTTGTAGTGGCTTTCCCTGCCCTTTAAATGTTAATGTTTCTCATTCTTTAACTTTCTTATCACTCTTTACATCCTCTCTGGTCTAATATACATCCACCATACGTATTGGTGATAATACATTAATTGCCTAAATCACTTCCATTGAAATCCTTTTTCAACTCCAGAGAAATAAACATATATTCAATTGTGAAATGATTCTATCCATTTAAATGATCCAAAGAATACCTAAAACAACTTCCTAAAAAAACAATCCTCTACTCTCTCTTCCTCTGCAAGTGTTCACAAATACCATTGTCACCACAATTTATCCAGTTACTCAAGAGCAAAACAAGCATTCATTCTAGACCAGGGGTGGGCAAACTTTTTGATTCGAGGGCCACAATGGGTTCTTAAACTGGACCGGAGGGCCGGAACAAAAGCATGGATGGAGTGTTTGTGTGAACTACTATAAATTCAAAGTAAACATCATTACATAAAAGGGTACGGTCTTTTTTTTTTTTTTAGTTTTATTCATTTCAAACGGGCCGGATCCAGCCCGCGGGCCGTAGTTTGCCCACGGCTGTTCTAGACTCTTCTTTAACGACCATATGTAATTAATCAGCAAGTCCTCTAACTCCTCTATCTATACCCTATGCCTGTGCAAATGCTCCTGCATTTATCTTCCCCCTTTCTCTCAAGTGGTCTTTATAAGATTGGGGATTCATTTACATTTGGGACCTTGAAACCTATTAAAAGGTCTGACCAAGACTCAGTTTCTCTGACAAAAAAGGAAGAAATTAAACTTACCTAGTCTTTCCCAGATACAGTGGACCTACAGGGCACTGAGTCCCTTCTGATGAGAATAGAACCACTCCAGAGAAACCCAGAACATTGCAAGGAAAGGGGGAAAAAATGTAGTTTCAAAATACTTTATGTCAAAATGCTGTCTTTAGCAGTCCCCAATTCCTCCTTGGCCTGCCTAAAATACCTATCCAGGGGAGTTTTATTTCCCACCTACTCACTAGAGTTCAACACTGTCTCAGACAATAAAATGACTACTCTTTTTTATATATACTTATCCAATTAAAATGAAGTACATCAAGTGACAAATTCATCAATTAAGAATTTCAAGAATGTTCTTTGCAGCAGAATAATCTGATTTTGTATCCAAAGTCACATATAGTTATCACACTTACTCTGATTACCCTCAAACACCTTGTTTACTCTGGGCCATTGCTGATACCACATGAAGACTATCCAACAAGCATACTACATTGTAAAACGCCATAGGTTTATAAGACACGTTATCAATAGATACTTACAAGCATGGACAGACTTATAATGCTAAGTAAATGTTACGACAAAAAGTCCAGAGAGTTATGAGAAACAACAGTGAGAACTATTTGGACGGGGAATTCAAATTACCTTTATATGAGGAAAGGATATTTAAGTGGAGATCGGAAAGAAGCATTAGCCAAGGGGAGAAATTGGGAGGTTAGGGGAGTGGGCTGTTGGGACAGTCCAAATAGGTTTGGTATGCTCTAGAGCAGCGGTTTTCAACCTGTGGGTCGCGAACCCTTTGAGGGTCGAACGACCCTTTCACAGGGGTCGCCTAAGACAATCGGAAAACACATATATAATTACATATTATTTTTGTGATTAATCACTATGCTTTAATTATGTCCAATTTGTAACAATGAAATTGGGGGTCACCACAACATGAGGAACTGTATTAAAGGGTCGCGGCATTAGGACAGTTGAGAACCACTGCTCTAGAGCAAGGGTGGGGAACCTTTTTTCTGCCAAGGGTCACTGTATATTTAGAACATCATTCGCAGGCCATACAAAATTATCAACTTAAAATGAGCCTGCTATATTTGGCCAAATACACCCCTAATGCCTTGGCAGGGCCAGATCAAATTATTTCCAGCTGGACATTCCCCATCCCTGCTCTAGAGGAACCAGAAGAGACCTAGAATAGGTGAAATGTAGTGAGTGACGGGGAAAATGCCATGAGGTAAGGCTAGAGAGATAGATAGACAAAGTCCCGCTAAGGAATTTGGATTATATTCTATTGCAAAGAGAAAGACACCTAAGGGTTTATAAAGGTCACCTTGCAGTTGTATTGAAAAAATAAACTAGAGGACTAACTGGGAAAGCAGAAACATCACCTTGGAGACTATTGAAGACAATCAGGTGAGAGGTGATAGCTTGGATGGGGTGGGGGGTGGGGGTGGGGGGGTGTTTAAGAAAATATGGAAGCCACTCAAGGTTTTAAAGCAGATAACTAGTGTTTTCTGGGGGGTAGGGGGTGTAATGTGTGTGTGTTTAGAACAATTAAGGCTACATCAAATAATGAATACCAGAAATTGTGTCATCTTATGTTATACAAGTAACACATAAAAACTTGTCACCTTTCCCAGTAAGACACAGTACACATAATATAGTGAGTAAGACTCATGAGGAATTAAATATTAACTCCACAGATTTTGTTTTTGTGTTGTTGTTTCCTTACTTATTTTAGTCATAGCAATGATTACACTATCCAAATAATTTATTTATTTTACAAGGGTAATATTATATACATGCACAGACAACAATAACAAATTCCCAGGTTTTTGAATGGTGCTATCTTCAGTCACAAAAATATCCCCTATATGCTATCCAGAAATCACCTGAACTTGCTTTCAATACTTCCAATTAGAAGATAGCAAGGTACAACTTAGCCAGGAGCCAAAAGACTTTAAAGTGAGATAAATCATCTTACTTGTAAGCAATTCGCTTTTGTCAAAGCATCTAATGACTCCCACACCTGACTAAGTAAGTGTACTGATTAGTGTGGGTATATGAAATAACTTCTAAGGGCATTCTAGAACTTCTAAATGTGGCCATAAGCTTTGGGGTATAAAGAATGGAAGTAGATGATAATTTATTGCTCTAGCAAAAGTTTTGCTTGGAGCACTTCTAATCACTGCTTCCACATATGCTCATAACCAAAAATATGCTTACCTTCTTTAAAGCATCCTGTATCACACCAGACTTCTCCTTTAGCAGGTCTACAACACAAAGGGCTTCATCTTCAGAAAATATCATAGTCTTCAAGGACAGAATAAAATCTTTAAATTTCATTTCAGCATTTTCTAAAAGCAAAACAAAATAACAGTTGGCATTTAAAAGACACAGTAACTTCAGTAAAGTAAGCATCAAGAATTCTTAACCCAGAAAATAACCAAGACAAAACAGACTTATATTGCGTCAAACAAAAATAAATACTCTAGTCAAGAGAGAGCAAGTGTTTAAGCATCTTTAATGTAATATGGAATGAATTACATTAACTGACAATTTGCTCAAACTGTACAATACTTAGTTCATCTACCAAGACTGCAATTTAAATACAAAAATTTAATACTAAGGTGCCAATATGCCCTCACTTTAAAAACAAAAAAATCACTCAAGTCTCTAGGATGTAATAGCATCTATACTAGATATGTTCACAAATATTCTCATTTAACCTTAATACTCGTGACATATAAACCAAATTTTAAAGGTGAGAAAATAAGATCGACGATAATTATTAAAAGAAAATCTGATTTTTCAAATACATACAAGAAATCCCAACATTTAGAAAAATCCATGTATCAGACATCTGACTCACCCATCTCAATTCCTCGAGTGCTCTCATATTAGGCATCAACTTACTCTTCCTAAAAGCAACTGCCACCCATTAGACCCAAAAAAGCCCAGGGCTTTTAATATTTCAGCTACATTATTAAGTTTAAACAGGCATTGTGTGCATGTGTGGGGACGAGGGGTATGTGAGAACTCTGTACTTTCCACTCAACTTGACTGTAAACCTAAAACTACTCTAAAAAAATTAGTCTATTAAGAAATTAACCAAAATTTAAAAGAAATTAACCAAAGAACTTAATGCATATATGCATAACCCATGGACATAGAGAATAGTGTGATAAAGGCCTGGGGGCAGGGGGGCGAGGGGGGGGTTAAGGCATGGGAGTGGGTGGGGAAGGGTGTCAATGGGGGGGAAACAGGGGGACATCTGTAATACTTTCAACAATAAAGATAAAGTAAAAAAATGATAATAAAAATAAAAGGTGATTGTGAATTAGCATAGAAATCTTGCATAAGACAATCATAGAAGGGAAAAGATCACCAGACACCAAAATAGCTGTGAGCCCTTGCTCAAATCAAAGCCAGTGTCCAAAAACTGAGGTTGGACTAGAAAACTACCAATAAATCCTTTACTACAATATTCTATTAGTCTTTTGCGATTCATTGCTTCTATGAGAAAATGTACTCAATTCCATTAGAACTCAAAAATGTGTTTTTTCAATACAATAGATTGCCTCATTCTGTATGTTACCTTTATCAGTTTCCACCTTCAGTTTTTTAGCCCCCATTTTCTGGATTCCTTCTACTTGGTCAGGTTTAATCAGATCAATAACCTCTCTCTTCACCACAGGACTTGAGTCTGCATTATCCATCAAAGGAATATAAGTAGTTGCATGAATAAGAGGTTCATCTACCAAGACTGCAATTTAAATTCAAAAAAATTATAATTAGTATTTTTTTACAGCAGTAAATATCATGTAAACACATTTAAGTTTAATGATAAATGCAGTTATTTTCAAATCTCTAATACTACCTAAATTTGGCTTTAAATTCCTATTTTATCATTTAAAAAGTCAAAACACAGTACCAGTTCAATATTATTTCATAGTACAGTAAACATTTAATCATCTAAAAATTTGCAGCTTATCTCTTTCTAATAGTATCTGAAAATTTCTTCTTATACATCCTTTACATTTTAGTTGGTTCTCATTTTACTTCTGTTTTAAGAAATCCATTTACATTTAATTAATGCTCAAGAAAAAATTAATTTTTCTTTATGTTGATTCTTTGTTGAATGTAAGTGATAATTTCTAATTGAGTTCCTTTGACTTGCTAAGTACACCAATCAGTCAATATTTCTTCTAGATATCTTCTCACTTCTAATAGTATGCCTCCAATTTCTGTGGCACATCTTACTACATTGGTTAAAACTTCCAGAACAACATTAAAAGTGGAGGAAGAGCCACAGCCAGTTTGGCTCGGCTCAGTGGATAGAGCTTCGGCCTGGTGACTCAGGAGTCCCAGGTTCAATTCCGATCAAGGGCATGTGCCTGGGTTGCAGGCTCGATCCCCAGTAGGGGGCGTGTAGGAGGCAGCTGATCAATGATTCTCTATCATCATTGATGTTTCTATCTCCCTCTGCCTTCCTCTCTGAAATCAATAAAAGTATTTTTTTTTAATGAAAGTGGAGGAAGAAAGCCTCCTTACTTTGTACCTAATTTTAATGGGAAAAACTCTATGAATATGAACAGTAAAGTCTCCTGTCGGTCAGAGATACAAACTTCCGTATTTATATGGGAATCTCTCGATATTCCTACTTTTTTAAAAAACTGGGCATGCATAGCTCTTTTATTTAAAACATAGTATTTAATGTTATGAAATATTTTTGCATAATATTTTTTATACCTGATTGTTTGATATGTGTTGTAATTTTAATGCAAATAATAGAATTTAATTTTTTCTTTTTTCAATTTTACTATTTTGTAGCACTAGTTGATAACACGGCCCAATATTACTTAAAAATTACTGTTTAAACTACATAAATTTCAGTTAAGTTTCTCCTGGATAATTCTGAACATATAAAAATTACACTACCACATTTAATTGGATGCTTCCCATATATACATGCAAATTATATTCAGGAAATAGTTGGGAATATAAAGTAATGACAGATCAAGCTAATGTTATCAAACATAAACCTTAAGTGATATTAAAAAGTATAAATATTTCAGGAATCCTTTTCTTCTATAGAGTTTGTATGCCATTTATACTATTTTCAAAATGTAGTTATGAGAATATATTTAAACTATAAAGACTTCTTTATCACAAACTTATACCCTGCCCATCTGTCAAAGTACTACAAACCCACAAGGCTAAAGAGAACCCTGGACTTACATTAGTATTAAAGCTATTAAGGTATACATTCAACTGGAAATTAAAGAGTATGTGAGGTTTCTAGGGTCCTTATCATAGTGTACTGCTATAGAATTAGTATTTATAAAATATGTATCTACACATTTCACCATTTTCTGTCTTTTGCTTCTTTGATGAAACTTTCTTCTTTCCTGATCCACTTTCTTGTTTAGTCTCTTGGTGGAGGGGTAATGATTCTTGCTTTTTTGAAGGTGCCATAAGAGTTTCCACCTTTTTATCCTGATCATCTTTATTAAAAATAAATTTAAAATCATATTAAAAATAAAGGAAAATAATCAGAAAAGATACAATTGTTAATATATAATTCAAAGAATGCTTTACCACCCAAATTTAAGTTCTAATATATAACTTCCACTAATAACTTGTCATTGTAGCTTTCTTACTTTGCTACACCTGCTCTTTAATTACATCAAGAATTCTAGCACTTGCTCCTTCTTTTAAATCCCATTTTTCAGCCATTCCTAATGTACCATTTCTTCTGTGACTACTATAGCTGAGTCCCTCAACTTAACTTTGGAAAGCAATAACCTTTTTGATATAGTCTGCCTATATCAAATACTGTCCCATGTAATTTGTACTCCCAAGTTCGACCAAAGATGTCTTTCTAAAACATAAATCTGACCATGTAACTAATCTATCTGAAAGTCTTCAACAATGGCTAAACTATCACAACCCAGCTCCTTAGCACAGTATAGAAAAACCATCATGAACTAACCACTGCATATCTTTTCAGCTTTGTTTCCTACCACTCCCTACACCTCATATTTCACGGTTCAACAATACACTGCATTCTTTTTTTGGTGAGGATTTTTTTTTCATTGATTTCATAAAGTGGGAAGCAGGGAGTGGGAGAGAGTGGAAGGGTAGGGAGAGAAACATTAATGTGAGAGAGGCACATCAACTGGTTGCCTCCCACACACACCCTGACTGGGGACAGGCATCGAACCTGCAACCCAGGTATGTGCCCTTGACAAGGAATCGAACCCTCAATGTTTCCATGCTTGGGCCAATGCTCTAATCACTTAGCACACCAGACAGGGCAATACACTGAATTCTTATACCTTTGTGCCTTTACACATGATATTCTACCAATCTATATATATAAAACCGTAATATGCAAATAGACAAAACGGTGGAACAACCGAACCGGTCGCTATGACATGCGCTGACCACTAGGGGGTTCACTCGGAACATGATGGGCATCAGCCATGGCGGGATGGTGGAGCAGGTAAGCAGGGGCACCAGACCAAGGCAGGGCATTGGTTGCTGTCATGAGGCGAGCCTCTGGTGGTTACTAAAAATTCTTTGCTCCCCTGCACCACAGTCCCTCCCGGCGCTCACACTTGCTGCTGGTGCAGGCCGCGCTCACACCCACTACCGGCACGTGGCACTGGCCCCTATCGCTCAGCGCCGTCAGCGGGTGCAAGCCACGGCTGCCAGCCCCAATCGCCTCTCAGGGCTTCTCCACCTCCCCTTGCTCCTGAAGGGCGATCAGGACCGGCAACCGTCTCTCGCACCTGCTGCCAGCGATAGCCCTGCTAGCTCCCACTGGCACTGGCCCCAATCACTCCACACCATCAGCAGGTGCAAGCAGGGCCGGCACCGTCACTGCGTGGCAGCAGCAGGAGCAGGGCTGTCAGCAGAGAGGGGACCGGGGGCCATAGCAGGAGGGGCCGGGCAGGGGCCTGGAGGATCAGCCGAGACCCACACCTGTGCCCACCGCAGGCTCGCAGCACACAGTGCCTTTCAAGGTGCACGAATTTGTGCACTGAGTTCCTAGTATGGAATAAGACCCCACTATTTGCTTGGTGACATGATTCACCCTGGAAGACCCAGCTTAGGCACTCCCTCCTCTGTAAAGCTTTTTTCCCCTGGTCTCCATAAATACTTGTTTAGACCTCTGTACTTCTTCTATACTTTACACATCTCTTATATAAATGACACTTTATTATTGGCTTATATGTCCTTCTCCCCTCTTCTTGTAATACCCTATCCCCACCCCTTCCCAGCCACCCAAATAAACTAGCTAGTATTTACTCAACCTTTCAGATTAATTTCAGTCATTATATGAACTAATTGGCCAATATAGAACTCCTAAACTGGTTTAGATATACATAGATTATAGATAACTTTTTATTTTATAATATTTACTAGAGGCCCGGTGCACGGATTCGTACACCAGTGGGGTCCCTCGGCCTGGCCTGCACCCTCTTGCAATCCGGGATCCCTCAGGAGATGTCGGACTGCCGGTTTCAGCCCAATCCCCGCAGGCCAGGCCGAGGGACCCCACTGGTGCACGAATCCATGCACCGGACCTCTAGTATGCATATAAGCTCTTTGGTTAATCTCTTCTCGCCCTCCTCCCTCCCCTCTTCCCTCTGAGATTCATCAGTCTGTTGCATGTTTCCATGCCTCTATTTTTGAGCATCTGCCCCCTGGTGGTCGAATGGTCTAACGGTAGCTTAGGCTTTTATATATATAGATGTTTGTATCTACAGCTAGCATGTAAATACCTTGAAAATGCACAATTCATCTCTGTAGTCCTGGCATCTAGTATAATGCCTACCATAAAACAGATGTCTACTAAATGTTTGCAAAATCAATCAAGAGTGAAAAGAGATATCTGATTTATCTTTTCATCTTTAATTCTTATCACACTGATTAGACAGCACTGGTTGAAATAAGTAAGTTTCTAACTGCTGGTACTTAAAGATCCCTTGTGGTGTTAGTAAAACAGTTCGATTTTATGTTTCTATTAAAGGTCTTTCCAATATTTGTAATATGAAGTTGAATTTTAAATGCTGTTTTATGATCAATACCAATTATTTCTATCAGCAATTAATGTTAATGAAAGCAAACACACAGTAAAAAGGATAATGATTTCGTTTCAGACTCAGCATTTAACATTTTGTATGCACATCTAATACTTTATTAGGTGTGAATTTCAAGCTCTAAAGTTATTAAAAACAAATACTATCATCCAATAAAGTTAAATAGATTATAATACCGCTTCCATTTTTAGACTTCTTCTGTCCTGGTTTCTTCTTTGAGGCAGCTGCTTCAGAGGGGGGGGTGGGCTGTTTAGTAACTGGGACAGGTTCTACTTTTTTGCTTGGAATCTTTGATACATCACTTTCTTTGGTGACCTGCTCTTCTGGTACAGGCTTGTGTTTCTTTTCCTTCTTTTTCCTTTCTCTAACACTACTAGAAGTTTCAACCACATTCAGTGGAACAGGTACAAGTTGCTCATCTTCTACAGCCAAGGCATCAGATAATTTAAAGTCCCGGGGTACACTCTCAGAATCAGATTCATGAAGGTTCCCATTCTGGATTTCTTTCTTTTTATTCTTTTTCTTTTCTGCTTTCTTTTTGTCTGTTTTGGTAGGAATAAGCTTTTGTTCTCTCTTCTGTTTTGCAAGAACTTCATCATATAATGTTTCTTTCATGAAAAGCCAGAAGAAGAGGAATATTACTGTTATAACTACTGAAGGAATAAGAACAATAAAATACGTTGACTCATAAAACTCCATCATGCTTTTGTTAATGTGATCCTATAAAGCCTAAAAGAGAAAGAAAGAAAAAAAAACCTTAGTCTTATAAAAATTAAATACACAAAACCTCTGCTCTTTCAAGTGGTATTTCAGATCTAACCTGATCTATAAATCTAATCAGGTTAGTTGTTTAAATCACATACTTGATTACCTTGCCAAGTACAGTTCAAATACACTATGGAAGAAAAATGTGTGGTAATTAGAACAAGTGTAACACATCCTTCCATTTTTCAATCATGTGAAAAGATGCTAATAGGAGGAAAAAAACTTAAGACATCCATTTTCCCCCCAAATATCCACCTTTAATACTTTATTAGTACTTTTATTGTACAATATTCATGAATACTAGTATGTATGGAAATAAAGTGGCATTAACTACTATCAACACAATGGGTATTAACTAAAAGTTCTACACTCTTAATGAAAAAAAAAATAGAGGTGGTTCATTACTCCTTTTAGAGAGTTGAGCCCATTCACAAACTGCTAGCACCTTTATTCTACCAAATAGTTCCTATGTCATAAGGTTGAGAGAATTAAATATGATACTGTACATAAAGTATTTACAGAACCTTACAGCAAATAAGCACTCTAATGTTACCCATCACTTATGTAGCAACTACTAAGATCATATAAACAAGGCAAATGAACCTCAGTTAAGTAAGATAAGTTCACACATACATTAAGTGGCAATAATTAGCAAAACCAAAATCAAACCCAAACTCTTCAGATTCCTTGGCACCTATGCTCTTTTCACTACATCATACATTCTATAATTAAAGAACTGAGCAGTAAGAAACTTGCATAAAAATCTTAGACTTAACAAGGTCTAACTAATGACTTCCAGCTTATTACACCAAATCAGACTACTTCCTTGACAACTTAAATGACTTGTGTGCAAGAATAAATAATAACTGTCCCACATTTTCCAGGGAGCATGTAGAACATCAAGACTCTTGAAAGACAATATATATGAAAATCATGTAAGTTCTGATAACTAATTATAGGTGTTACTCAGAGTGAAAATAAAGAAACGTAGATAAATGACATTCTCCTCTAGTAATGACAGGCAGCTAGGATCTTATGGCTCCTATAGAGCCTACTCAATATGGAAACCACTTTAAAGAACCTCTCACTGAATTAAATGACATTTCTCCCCTAGGTAGAAATACATGGACTGGTGTCTACAGAAAGCTAATGATTCTGGCTAGCAGTTTACTATTCTCCTGTGTAGTCATTTATTTATTTTTGTGTGTGTATTTTTATTGATTTTAGAGAGGAAGGGAGAAGGAGCGATATAGAAACATCGATGAGGGAGAAACATTGATGGGCTGCCTCCTGCACACCCTGTACTGAGGAAAGAGCCCAGGCATGTGCCCTGATCAACTGAACCGGCAACCTATTGGTGCATGGGTCGACACTCAACCACAGAGCACACCAACCAGGCTGTAGTCATTTATTTTTATAAATCCACTAAATATCTATATTATAAAAACCCATCTATATTATAAAAACCCAGTGGCCTTAACGCTATAACGACCAAAGACCAGTCACCAGGAGGTTGCGTGCACAATGAGGCGTGCACACGGGTGGGCAGAGACTTGACTCTGGGTCTCGCAGCGACGGTGGGACTTGGGGGAGTCCCGTGGTGCAGCGGGGTCTGGGATCCCAGGTCTTGCGTGATTTCGTGTGCTGGGTCACTAGTGAGAATATAAAGACAATAGCTGCTATTGCTATGAAAACTAAATTAAATCCTTTGGAAGGCCTTGATGAAGTAAAAAAATCTAGAATGACTTGACTTTCAACTTGGAAAATTTCTAGTGGCTACATTTTCATTCCCCTTTAAAGAAACCAATAATAGAAATTACCAACAATGCTTTTAGGGTATGATTTATGGAAAAAAGATCAGAAGATACTCCCCCCCCAACCCCCCAATCCCCAATTCAAAGACAAAAGACTGATCAAAAAAATAAGACAGACAAATAAAAATGTTTTAAGTTAAAATAAAATATTTAAGGCATACAGATACTTTCAGTTCCTGCTTTAACCAACCTAACCAATGGTCCTAATCACATAGGGCTGGGAAAAAGGTTTCCATCACACTCTAACATCATTCCGTCCACCAAGGGGTCCCCAAAAGCTCCAATACCACTTTTCTCCTACTCTCTGACTAACTGAAGTTGAAAACTATATGAGCAAACTGAAAACTACATGTGTCCAAGAATGAGGTATCCATCACAGTAAGGAACTGCAGGATAAGGATTTCATTCGTCATGAACAAATCTTTATTGAGCACATGCTATGTGCCAAGCACTGCCCTAAACACTCAATAAACAAAACAGACAAAAAGTCCTGCCCTCAGAGAGGTTACATTATAGTATGTGTTTGGGGGCAAAGAGAAGAAACAATAAACACAATCAAATAGAATTTACATAGTTTGTTGGAAGGTGACAAATGCTATGGAGAAAATAGAGCAAGATACAGATCATAAGTAGGGGAATGCAGCTTTAAATAAAATAGTAAAGTAAGATAGACCATTTGAAAAGCAACGATTTCAAGGAGACATGAGAGTCAGCCATGCAAATATCTTAGGAAAAAAGGTGGTCCAAGGAGGGGAAGCAATTAGTTTAAAGGCCCTTAGTTAGTTGGGCTGGAGGGAAATTAACAGGGGGAAGAGCAGCAGCTAAATTAAGACAGGTAAGGGATGATGGGGAAAGTAGGAGTGCCCAACTTCTGAAGGCCTTGTAGGCCATACAGACTTCATCTTTTACTCTGCATATGGAAAGGCCCTACAGGGTTTTGAAGAGAAGTGATATGATCTGGTTGGTTACTATGTTGAAAAAGACTGTAGGGAGCTAGGGTAGTAGAAGCAGGGAGACCAGTTGGAAGACTAACTACAGAAATCTAGGCAAGAGATAAGAATGGCTTGGACCAGCTTAGTGAGCCGTGGAGGAGGTAAGAAGTGATTTAATTCTGAATACATTTTCAAAATGAAACAGAGTCAGAATGCCAAGTGTGAAAGAGATAAGTCAGGGATAACTCCAACAGGTTTTTTGCCTGAATGTTGGCTGGAACAGACATCAAAAGAGATAAATCAGACTGCACCTGAGGCAGGTTTAAAAAGGAAAATGGAAGTTTAGTTTAAGTTGACTACAGTGAAACCTCAATATAAAGGACTAATTCAGGCAAGGGGTGTCCGTTAAAGCCAAAAGTCCGTTAGGTTTTCTGAATGCATATGTTAAAAAATTGACAAATTAGTTAGTTTACCTGTTTTTATTTATAAGACACGTTTGTGTAATTAAAATTAAGTATGTTTGAAATTTTAATTTCACAGAAAAGTTTTCCAGACTTATTACTTAATTTTAAATTTATACTTAATTTTAAATTTATACCTATTTAGTCTAGGAAACGGGTGCATTCACCAGTCACTGAGAGCACATGGCTGTGGTGTGACTTAGCACAGAAGGAAACATCGGTTAAAACTGCTTCAGAAAGTCATGCCAGGAGACAACAGAACCAATTAGCATGCACTATGCAGTGTGATCACGTGCTAATCATTACCCATCCTTGTTTCCAAGCAGTGATTCTTGGATTTAAATATGTAGACTATAGTTGTAGATATGTAATATTTATTTATATTGATGAAATTATTACACTGTTTTTTTCCAACACATGGCCTATTCACTAAAATTTGTTTAAAATAACTTTATTAATAACAAAAAAAAACCACCTGTTAGCTTAATGAGCAAATCTTGGTTAAAAGCACTTAAAAATTAACAGGGTATTAATTTCCACACATCACATAGGAACCAGAAATTTTGTGTGATAAATCCAAAGTCCGTTATATTGAGGTCCACAAAATCAAGGATTTACTATACTTAACATCCAAGGTGAAATGTGGAACAGGTTGTCTGGAATGCAGGAGGGAAGTCTGAACTGCAGATATAAATATGGCAGCCATCAGCATATAGGTATTTAAAGCTATGACATGGGATGAGATTACCAGGGAAGTATTAAAAAAAAAAAAGTGGACCAAGGACTAAACATTGCAACCTCAAGAACAGAGGAATTATAAAGTCAGTATGAGCAAAGCAACTGGTAAGAAGAGAAACCAAAAAAGCAATGCCCTGAAAGGAGGAGAGTGTAAACAGTTTCACTTAGTGTACAAATCACTTTGCTGAGACCAGATTTAAGGTTAAAAGTCCTTAATCAGCCCATAGTAGTTAAGGTGATGTGTAAAATACTAATTTTATCTTTAAAAAAGAGGTGAACATTTCTTACACATCTCCTAAGAACACTGTATTTCCCATTGGAGTCTCTACTTAGTATTCTTAGTACTAAAAGTATATTTCACCTCTTATCTTTTTAACATCAAACCAATTAGTCTGGCCGATGTGGCACAGTGGTTGAGCATCGACACATGAACCAGTCAGGATACATGTGCAGAAGGAAGCCAATCCATGTTTCTCTCATTGATGTTTCCAGTCTATCTCTCTAGCCCTCTCCCTTCCTCTCTCTCTCTCTCTCTCTCTCTCTCTCAAATCAATAAACATGTTTTTAAAAATACATCCTCGACATGTTTCAAATAAAATTCAAGAACTTAGTGACAGTAACAATCCTAAAACACGGGTCCTTTAGAAGTTAAGCCTCAAAAAAATCCTTCACTTAAGTCCTTTAGAAAAGCTACAGACTGTTATTTACCATCAAATTATTAAAATGTCCTCCCTACTAACAGCAGATTAACACTTATAAACTCTAAGGAGGTTTGGGGTGAAAGACCCAAGAAAACATACCAAACAGAAGAGACGACTGATATTAAAGAAGGATATAGAAAAAAACTGAATTAGAACCAAAATCATGTATTAATGGCTCTTCATAATATTGACCCTGAGTCATCACGGTTAAGTAATACTGAATAGCCTTCATAATTTCAAAGTGCTTAATACATTTAAGGAAGTTTTTCACTAAGCTTTGTTATAGTTGAAGTTTCAGAGTGAGTCTCAGAAAGTTAAAGTAAATAGAACACCTCATTTTCTAAACTCACCTAACAGAGTACTGTTATAATTGGTGATGCTGCAAAAATTAGAAGAGATATTTCTAATGCAATGTTGGGGGAGGGGAGTAAGGAATTGTTCTTAGGACCTACAAACAATAAACCCCGCTATTTCTAGCTAAATCCTTGAACAAAAGGGGGTGGGGAGAGCCTCTTTTTGTCGGAGAACACAATATGAAAATCGACAGCAAAGCACGGAGACCAGAAACACAGACCAACGCAAGAATTCTCCAGGGTTATTCTTGGGAGGATCATTGCAGGCTCATCAGCAACTGCTTCGGCCAAAACTGGAGACAGGGCTGCCAAGTGCCCGCTCGCTCGGTACGGTAGGGAGGACAAGTGCATCTAATTAAGCAAGAACTCAAACGCTAGGTCAATTCCTGCACAACTCGGTGTTCGGTTCATCCCCACGTGTTTACCTTCGGCGGGCGATGAGCATCTACGTTTCCCAAAGCATCTGAAAACACACCCACAACTCTGAACAGTGAACTTCCACGGCAGCTTTTCAAGCAGTGCTTGTTCCAATACCTGCGAAGGGATCCTTTCCGAGTCCAGGCCCAACTACGAGTTTGGACTCTTTCCTCCCTGGAGGAGCGGCTAAGACCCGACAGCCCCGTCTCGAACCGAATCTCGGCGCCGCTGGACGAGGTCAGGAGGCGCCGGGGCCCGCGGGCTCCTGCACCACCGCCCGCCGAGCGGGCTGCACGGCCCCCCGCCAGGTATCTCATGGCCGAGAGGGGTTTCTAGGCGGCCAGCGGGGCTTTTCCCGCCCAGATCCCAACGGCCAAAAATCTCATTGTTGGACACCGGAAGGG
>NW_005871332.1:1409411-1426498 GCF_000147115.1 Myotis lucifugus
GGGAGCGGTAAGGAAGACACACCCCTCCGGGAGAGGAAGGGAGAACTTCCCAGCTCTCGAGGGCGAGCCACACATTTGCCCAAACTCTCCCCTCCCGGAGCGGTCCCATCCCCAACCGCCCCCCACCCTAACCCGGGACGCGCACCGGGCGGCGGGAAGGGGCCCTGGGAGGGGCGAGGGCCGGGCGCTCGGAGTCCCGGGAGGCGAGGCTGAAATTCCAGCATGGCGCACGCGTGGCCCATCCGGCCCAGGGACGCGCCGGAGACGCGCTCCCTCCGTCCACCGGCCCCGGAGGCGGTCATCCGCCTTCCCTCCCGGGGGCCCGCAGGCCCGGCTAAAAATAGGCGCCTCCGTCACCCCAGGGCCCTCTCCCGCCGACCTCGCCCTCGAGAGATGTCCTCGGGGGAGACCCGGGTCGCGCTCGGAGGCGCCGCGGCAGAGCCCGGGTCGGGCCGTGAGCGGGCGGCCCGTGAGGCCGAGCAGCCCGGGGAGCCCGCCGCCGCCAAGGCCCGGCCCGAGCTAGAGTCCGGCGGCCGGACCCGGCGCCCGAGGCCTACCCGGCGGACGGCGGGCCGTGTTCGGGCCCCGCGGCCGCGCCCCCCAACCGGTGCGGCCCTCCCGCCCGGAGCCCCGGAGCCGGCGCCGGCGCCGCCCCCACCCCGCGGTCACGCGGCCGGCGCCCCGAACCCGACGCCGCTGGATCGTCGTTACCCTGCGCGGTGAGGGGAGGAGACCTGCTCAGACACGGCGGCGCCCGCACGACAGTCCGACCGCCAGCTCCGAGGTGCCTCCACCGCATTTCTCAGGATCCGACACGCCGCCGGCACTGGGTGGGGGCGCCCCCTGCAACGTCCGTGCCGTCTGGGCCGGCGGTGCCCGGAGACCGGCCCCTTAAAGGGACAGGCGCCCGCCCGCCTCGGCCCCCCGCGCGCGCTGAGAAGCCCCCGCGTGGGGCTGCTCGGGATTCCGGGGCGGTCCCCCGAGATAACGTTCCGCAGCTGGTGGGGGTGGGAGCTCGGGGCTGGAGGCTCGGCGGCACTTCCTTCATTCCTTAGCCCTGCCCCCCCTCTCTCCCTCCCTCCTTCCCCCTCCCCCTCTTCTCTGTCTTTCTCTCTCTCTCTCTCTCTCTCTCTCCTTCCCCCAAAGCTGGTTTCATCTTACGGGGACCTCCACACTCGGTGACTTTTTATTTTTTTTGTAACCTTAAGCAAATGGTACTCGATTTCACCCTGCCCAGCCCAGATTCCTCTCCAGAAATCAAAACGAAACCTTTCGCTCCTACGTCTTTCTCTTTGAATTAGCCTTCAGGCAACCCTGGCTTCAAACGAAGAGAAAAATTAAAAACCGACCCAAATTGTGTGCAAATACTATGAAGCTGCTGGCTGGCGGGCTCTCTTTAAGCCGGAGTAAATAACTAGAAGCTGCAGCGAAGAGGAAAAGTTGGCCCGAGTGCCTGCTAATAAGTTTGCTCTTTGCTGAAAGGAGGGCAGCGACGTTCCTGGTCCGCTGGCAAATAAGATGTGTTCCTCGTCATCACCTATGGCTTACCGATCTCTCGCAGAATTCCAGGCACCGCCCAGAACATAAACAAAATACTGCAAGGTCTCCTCAAAAGTTATGAGAGCTCGAAATGATTCCAATTCTGTGAGAGTGTGAATAAGATACACAAAACCAAGACTCCTCACGAACACCTCCCCTTGCATCCTGACAAAGAGGGAACAGGAGCAAGTCCTTCGGGGATGAACAGCAGAGCCATTTCTACACCAACAGAGAATTTCCTGTATGGGGGCTGGCTAAAAACGTACATTTGTATTCTCATGTTGTCTTAGCTTTCTAGCGCACCTCCAAAGTACAGATGAAAACTGAACAGTTTGTGGTAGCCTGAGATGTTGAGAATTCCCAAAGTCTTCAGCCACTAGGTTCTCCAAACATGCATTCGGTCTTATTTTAACTCCAAAAGCGTCCTCTTTTTTCCTTTCTCAGTAGGGTTACTCAGCACCTCAGTGGTTCCAATACCCTCAAAGCAATTGATCTCTAAACCACTGCTGTCTTCTGAGCCTGTGCCAGAGGACACAGCTTTATGGAAGAGCGATGCCATTAGTCTCTTAATACAAAAAGGGCAATGTATCATTTCTATAGTGGAGTTTAAGGACTCTTGATTAGCTTACAAACATCTAATTTCCTCTGGTTAGTACTAAAGCAGGCTTTAGGTTAGAATAAAACTTTCTATCATTTTCCTGACTTCAGTAAAACAGTGATATTTTAGAGACAGTAATATGTAGGTACATTAAGTAGAGTTTAGGGACATGTTTACCCTAAATATACTATTTCTTAGAGTCAAGGATCACTTATTTTTCTGTTCCATTATTTGAAACAAAGAAGAGTATTTATCAGCTATTTCAACTTTCCTGAGGGATTGAACTTTGACGTTTGAAAGGGAAGTGATCTATTTATTCACATCAAAAAAGATTTGTTAGATGCCCTAACCGGTTTGGCTCAGTAGATAGAGCGTCGGCCTGCAGACTCAAGGGTCCCAGGTTCGATTCCGGTCAAGGGCATGTACCTTGGTTGCAGGCACATCCCCAGTAGGGAGTGTGCAGGAGGCAACTGATCGATGTTTCTCTCTCATCAATGTTTCTAACTCTCTATCCCTCTCCCTTCCTCTCTGTAAAAAATCAATAAAATATATTTTAAAAATAAATAAATAAATAAAAGATTTGCTAGAATTATCATGCAAGGTAAGCCCTATTAGGAATTAAGACCTACCCTTTAAGTTTTGAAGTATAGTATAATATCAATGGCTATAATTAACATATATAATTAACCTATTATATAATTAACCTTGGTTGCTGCTCACTACTCTCCAATGTTACTGAAACCAGCAACTAACTTGCTAAAAAGGATTAGCACTCCCAGCATCTGAGGTACCTCTAGTTGTAACAACGAAGAAATAAAATTTTTTGAAACTATCAAGTGTAATTCTATTACCTAAAGAGTGCTAGTGTCTCTCTCTCTCTCTCTGTCTGCCTCTCTCCCTCCCCTCTCCTCTCTCTTTTCTCTTTTATTCAAGTCCTCTTACTTTTTAAGCCCCTCCTACCCCCACCATGGCCCTCACCTTTGGCAACCATCAGCTTGTTCTCTATACCTATAGGTCTGTTTCTATTTTGTTTTATTTATTCATTTGTTTTGCTTTTTTAGAGTCCACATATGAGTGAAATCACAATATTTGTCTCTGTGTCTGACTTACTTCACTTAGCATAATACTCTCTAGGTCCATCCATATTGTCGAAAATGGCAAGATTTCATTCTTTTTTATTCTTGAATAATATTCCACTGGGTATATATAGTATATCTTTATCCATTCATCTGTTGATGGACATCTAGTAATGGTGCAATGAACATAGGGGTACATATATATTTTCAATTAGTGGTTTTGTTTTCTTTGAATAAATATCAGAAGTGAAATTGCTAGATTATATGGCAGCTCTATTTTTAATTTTTTGAGGAATATTCATACTGTTTTCCATAGTGGCTGCACCAGCTTACTATCTCACCAACAGTGTATGAGGGTTCTCTTTTCTCCACAGCCTCACCAACACTTACTATTAGTTGATTTATTGTGGATGGCCATTCTGATGGATGTGAGGTGATATCTCAGTGTAGTTTTAATTTGCATTTCCTTGATGATTAGTGATGGTGAACATCTTTTTATATATCTATGGGCCATCTGTATGTCCTCTTTGGAGAAATGGCTATTCGGGTCCTCTGCCCATTTTTTATTAGATTGTTTGTTTTTCAGCATTAAGTTGTATGAATTTCTTATATATTTTGGGTATTAAGCCCTTACTGGATGTATCATTGGTGAATATCTTCTCTCATTTGGTAAGCTGTCCTTTGGTTTTGTTGATGGTTTCCTTCTCTGTGCAAAATTTTTTAGTTTGATGTAGTCCCTTTATTTTTTCTTTTGCTGGCCTGAGGAGACATATCCAAAAATATATTGCTTAGAGCAATGTCAAAGAGTTTTACTGCCTCCCGGGTGATGTGGTTCAGTGGTTGAGCATCGACCTATAGAATAGGATGTCACAGTTCAATTTCTGGTCAGGGCACATGCCCCATTATGAGCTCCACCCCCAGTGGGGGCCGTCCAGAAGGCAGCCAATCAATGATTCTCTCTCATCATCGGTGTTTCTATCTCTTTCTCCCTCTCTCCTCCTCTCTGAAATCAATAAAAACATATTTTTAATTAAATTAAATATGTATCCTGCAGTTTTTGCATAAAATGTTCTCTAAATGTCAATTAAATCAATCTGGTCTGATGTGACAATTAAGGCCATTATTTTCTTATCAATTTTCTGTCTAGATGATCTATTGGTTGATGTGAGTGGGATATTAAAACCTTCTACAATTATTATATACTGTGGATTTCTTCCTTTATGTCCATTAATAATTAAACCTCTTAGGCCACTGCCATCTTGGACCTCCTCTTTCTCTTTTTTTTTAATCTACAAAAGTGCAATTTACTGGAGATTGCCTTCTGACTTTTAGCGTTTAACAATCCTCTTTTCCCTGAATTTTGGAAATGTTTTAAAGACACACAGTACACATCTCTCTAGCAGATAGAAAGCTGGCTATTCCTGTTTTCTTCAGGGAAGACTTCCCAGAAGTGGTGAGTAATGTGTGAGTAACATATTATATCTCCTGCACCACCAGGAGGGCAGAGATGAAAGTATAATAGAAACAACTAACGATCTGAAAGCAAAGGGAAGATTCCAGGTCCCCCAGATAATGGAGGGGGAAAGAAATATCCGCAGTTGCAGATCGAACAATAAATCAGCTATTCTAACAATAACTGCTTATTAGAGGTCTGCATTGTGTCCCCATTAACATGTAGTCTCTTTAAGCATATGACATTCAAGTGCTTTCATCACAGCCTAAGGGTGACGACAAATTATTTGCCATACTTTGCACAAAGTGGTGGGATCTGTGTTTCCTCCTCTTGAATCTGGGCGGGCTCTGTGGCTGCTATGTCCAATAGAGTATGCCAAAAGTAACACTACCAAGTTTTGGGCCCAGGCTTGGAACCGTTGATCTTAGAGCCCTGAGCTACCATTTGAGAAGTCTAACTACCTTACTGGAGAGACCATATGGAGAGGCCCTGAGATTACTACATGGGGAGGACGAGAGACCCAGCTGGGCCAGCCTTCCAGCAGCCCTCACCAAGGTGCCCAATGTATGAACGAAGTACCCCAGTCCATACACACCACAAGCTAAATACCACCAAGTAACCCCAGTCAGTACCACCCAGAGCAGGAAAATCACTCAGTGAAATACGCTTGAATTTATGACCCCATATAATCTTTGTGGGTTTTGGGGGTGGGGGAGATAAATTGTTTGCAGTTAAAAATAAGCAGAACATCTTTCTTCCACTTCTAAATAGCTGCAAGAAACATTAGTCTCGTTTCTGTGGAGAGGAGTTTCCATTTTGCCCATACAATCCCAAAACATCATTGGGGCCTTTCAAGGGAAATCTGGGCAGGAACGGGTAAGGAGGTAAAGCTAGTTTGTGGCATAACTTAATATTATTGAAACCTCTCCATGTCTCCCATCTTCAAAGGCTGTTCAATGATTGAAAACTGGTGAATTTAATGAGGAAAGAGGAGCCAACATTTATAGTGCAGTTGCGCTGTGTGGGTGTTGAATGTGCATTAGCTTACATAATCGTCAAAATAACCCTATAAGATAGTTCTAGACTCACACTGAAAAACTTACTAGCTCGAGGACACAGAGTTCAAAAACCAGCACCTGAACCCAGATCTGTTTTACTCCCAAGGTATAAACCGTAGGTATACAAGCAATTAAAATGTGAGTTTTTATTTATATAGGTTTCACTTACTCATGATGTCTTTTTTATCATTAGCCAATATATAACACTAAATTAAATCGGCAATATTAAATCAGCTGCCAGCCAGCATCTTGTAAACTTTTCTAATAGAAAGAACTTAGTATTGAAATACGTACATTTTGTCCTAGTAAACTTAGCAATTGGAAGAAACAACCTTTACGGCCTCTTTGATTCTTGATTCCATGATTTTATACACTTCTTACAAGGATTCTGTTAAATATTGAATTTGCAATCACAGAACCTGGTTTTGCTCCCCCGCTCTGCTCCTTTCTGGCTGTGTGACTTTGGAAAAGTCACTTCACTTCTCAGAGCTTTAGTTTCCACTCTGATTAACTGAGGATCAGAGTACTTTGCTCTAAGGGTTAGTGTGAGATTAAATGAGATCATGTACTTTTCAATATTTTAAAAATAGTATTACCAGTTCTTACTCAATATAAATATTAAATAAGACATTGTTAAACCTGCATTATATCTGAATAATGACTACCATACTAGCTATTCATAGATTGTATATAATTACTAATTCAAGTGAGATGTAATTATGTCCATCTACCATTGAGAAAGCAGGGTCAGAAAATCAAGTTATTGGCCTCCGCCAAATGGCAAGTAAGTGGGAGAGCTGAGTCTGAAACCCCCAAATCCAGCTTTCTTCCACTCTACCAGACTTCCCCCACATATCAACAGGCTAGTGTATAACCTGCTTGTACAGCATTATTAAAAAGGGAGAGTTGACATCTTTCCTCTCACCTCAGGCCAAACCACTTTTACCCTCCACCAGATAGGTAGAAAGCATTCTTCTCTCTAAAAGCCTTACATATTAACTCAACATCCTTCCTCAAACAGCTACTTCAGTGTTTAAATGTTTACTATCCCTCACTGTTGTGTAACTCTATGTTCTAAGCTCAATCTTGGGCACATTTTTAAATGGATGCTAATTAGCAAATAAAAATAAATAGAAAGTAAAATTATATATGTATACATATGCACACACATAAATAAAATCATCTATAGACTCACATTTGGAGATAAGCACAGCTTACATTTAATTTTTTCCATTTTAAAAAATCTGTGCATATTTTTCTTGTAGTTATGAATGCAAATACCAAATGAAGGAACATGCCAAAAATTTTAGATAGTGTCCTGTTTTTTCACATCTAATTTCTTCTGACTTTAAGATTAGCTCATGAGCCCTGGTGAGGGCAGATCAGTAGCAACAAATCAAACCAAGTCAGCAATACTTATAACATGCACGGCATCATGTTAGGTGTTTGAATATAAAGCGTGCATTTTAAAATGCTTGTCCTCCAGAATGGCACTTGCTTTTTAAACCACACTGGTATTTGTTGGCTCATATTCAGCAACAAATGATAACTCTTAGATCCCACCCAGTCCTTGCCCTGTGTTTTTCTCCCCGTAATATGACAATCCAGTAATTAATCTTTCCCAGGCTTTGTTCCATTTATCTCTGACCATGTCTCCAATTTACCAATTTTCTTTGATCAGGGCCAACAATTTTTAAAAGCCATCTCTTGGTATTTCCATATATTGTTTTGGAAATTTAATGTTTGTGAGAAAAGGTAAACAGATTGAAAGCTCCATTACAAATCATTATTCTGTGAAGGCTGTAGAATAATTCCTCTGGATGCCAGCTCTCATGACACAGAGCTCTGGGTGTCAGCCCTCCCAGCCTCCAGGGGGACTTCACAAGGCCCTTTCTGTCTCCATCTTCAACCTTTCTTCTCTATCAGCCAATTAGTGCTTTTAGGGCCCTCTCCACTTAAAGGAGAGGGAAAAAAGTTTGTTCAAACTTCAGACCACCCCATTAACCCCATCTCCTGCTAAGCCAGGTTTTGGGTTGGTCAGTTGATTGGTTAGGTAAGAGGCACTCATTTGGCTGCTTATTCACACTACCCATTCACTCACTCCTCATCCTACTGGAACCTGCTTCGCCCCACAGCTTGATTCTGAAACACTCCTCATCCTATATAATAAAACACTAATATGCAAATCGACTAAACGGTGGAACGACTGGTCACTATGATGCACACTGACCACCAGGGGGCAGATGCTCAACGCAGGAAGTTGGGGGCAGCTCCTGCGTTGAGCGTCTGCCCCCTGAGAGGGAGGCAAGCTGAGGTGGTGATTGGAGGGCAGGGCCAGCTGGCAAGCACCCAGCCGGTCGCCTCCAGCAAACCGGCAGTCAGACATCCCTCAAGGGCGCAGGCCAGGCTGAGGGACCACCGCCCCCTCCCTGCACAAATTTCGTGCACCGGTCCTCTAGTGGAAGCCAATGATCTCCCTGCTGCTAACTGCAGTGCAGCTGCTCAGTCTATCTGGCAGAACCTCTCTGTCATATGACACCACTAATTACTTCTTGACATGCTTCAGTTTCCTTGACTTCAATGACCACACCCACCGGGCTCTTTTTGCCCACTCTCTTGTCTTTTCCTTCTCTCTAGCCTAAAGCTCCTGCTCAGTCTCTTTGTGACTTTATTTTCTCTGTCTATCACTTTTTTGGTGATGTTTCTCAGGGTACCAGCCTTGTATCTTTTATTTTCTCACTTTGCAGTCCCTCTCTGGTCTTATAATGTGTATCCCCTAGTGAAGGCCGGATTGCTGCAATTTGCAACCTCTACCACTAAGAAAAAGGCATCTCTATTATTCAGCATTCTCCAGAGAAATAGAACCAATAGGATATACATGTATCGAGAGATTTTATTTATTTATTTATTTATTTATTTATTTATTTTAACAAATTACTGATTCCTGAATTCACATGATTGTGGAGGCTGGCAAGTCCAAAATCTTATGGGTGAGCAGGCAGGCTGGGAACCCAGGGAAGAGTCAGTGTTGCAGTACAAGTCCCAAGGCAATCTGCTGGCAGAATTCCCTATTCTTCTAGAGAGGTCAAATTTTCTCTGTTAAGGCCTTCAACTGAGGTTCACTACATTATGGAGGATAATCTGCTTTTCCCAAAGTCTGCTGAGTTCAATGTTAATCTCATCTTCAAAAATATACCTTCACAGAAACATCTAGAATAATGTTAGACCAAATATCTGGGTACTATGTCCTAGACAAGTTGATACATAAAATTAGTCATCAATGGCATCGTTGGATTCTGGGAGCAACATATACTATTTGGGTCTGCTATTCTAATTCATTTAATGACTAACCTGTTAGTCTGCTAATTTTGAGTGGAACCCAGAACAAGAAAGGACTCTGAAGCAGGTCGTGGCTTGTGCACCCTGTTATCAATTGAGCCTTATCATCCAGCAGATTCAATAATGCTGGAAATATCTTTAGAAAGTGAAAATACTGTGTGAAGCCTCTGGCAAGTCTCAATAGGAGAATCATAGTGCAGCTTTCTAGGTTTGGGGATATGCTGAATATCATTGTGCCGTAATCAAGATCAAGTGCCTGACCAAAGATCACCAAATGACCTGGTGACCTGAGCTTCCCATCATGAATTGAGTGTAATCTGACCCATCAACCCACAAATTTGGGTGTGGGAAAGTATGTTCATCATCAAAAAGATATGACTTATGCAAGATCTACCTTGAGCAAGTTCTGAAGGCACAAAATGAGTTACATAAGCTTGTGGCTCAGACTTCCATGCCATCTACTTCAGTGCCACCTCTCCTTCACTTACACCTATAGTCTCATAAGGAATTCAATTTGATCAAGGAAGAAAAAATTTAAACCTGGTTTAGAAATGCAAATTGCTGAGAGTAAACTGATGTAGAATCACAATCCTAGTCACGGATGGCCCTGAAGGACTATAGGGAAAATAAATCTAGTTTTTCACTCTGCCTAGAAGAAGATATGGTCATATATTTAGGTCTACAAATTCACGGGCTAACAATTAGGCTTGATGGTCTGGAACTTAAAAGGTACAAAGTTAAATAACTAGTAAGAAGGTTTAGAAAAGAGACATGTGGATATGCCCACTTAATAATAGACACAGAATGTGAGGAATTTTTTTTCCCCATCTGAATGCTCATCTTGGGCATAAGATTGCAGTTCTTTATAATCAGTTGGGCAAGATGAGCCACTGTGGGTATACCAACCTCTTTCCTCGGCCAACCTGCAATTTGTTCATTGAGCTCATGAACATAGTGACCATAGTAGCAGATATGGAAGTTAGGCAGGAATTCAAACACATGGGTTCTTCTTACCACAAACTAACCTAGCTACCACCACTGCTAATCACCCAGCCTGCCAACAGGAGGCACCTATATTGAACCCTGGTACACACCATTTCCTAGGGGAATAGCAGCCATCAAAAGGCAGGTTGATTTTATTAAACACCTTCAATCATGGAGGGAGCAGTGATTGGTCTTCACTGGAATAGATACTCATTCTAGATATGGATTTACCTTCCCTGCCTACAAAGCTTCTGCCATCTCCACCATCTATGAACTTAATGAATGCCTATTCTCTGTCACAGAATCCCAGACAACATTGTTCTGACAAAGGAACTCATTTCACAGCAAAAAGAGTGATGCAATGGGCTAAGGCCCAAATTATTCACTAGAAGTAGCTGATATGATAGAATGGTTGGAATGGCTGTCAAAGATCCAGTTGGGTGACAAATGAGAGAAAGACAATGGGTGCTCTTCTATGAGATGTAATCTATACTCTGAATCAGCTACCAAGATGCAGAGGAAGAAGTAAAAGTTGCTTTTCTCATTATTATACCTAATCATCCACTTACAAAAATGTTGCTCCTGATCTCTGCAGGTTTAGAGTCTTAGTTCCCAAGAGAGGAAGGCTCCTATGAGGAGACACAACATAGTTCTACTTGAACTGAAAGGTGAGGCTTCCATCCGGCCATTTTGTGTTTTCTCAAAGCACTGACTAAGAGATATATCTACTAATTGGGGTGATGATCTGTACTGCCAAGGCGATCTGACCTCTGCTTAGTTCTCTCATAACTCGAGTGACCAACTTGTATCAATTTGTCCGAGATTTTTCCAGTTTTATCATTCTAAGTCTCACATCCCAGAAAACCCTTCAGTCCCAGGCAAACTGGGACAGTTGGTCACCCAACTACTGCCCTGAGACATTGAAGGCATTCAGTAAATTTGCTGAAGACTGGATATTGTTTATGTCAGGCTAAATCTACTTCCCTCTCCCCCTGCCAAAATATATCCTTGATGACATCCAAACTTATTTTGCATCCCAGGGAGAAATGTTCGATAGTAACAATGGCTTGCCCTTTCATTCATTCACTTATCCTTACAAACATCATCTTCAGTGACTTATATGCCTTTGAGGACAGTTATGCTTCTTTGGCAAGTAGAAGGGAAAGCCCTAAGTATCTCATGTTTCAGCTCACTTATACTCTGCTCAGATTTTCCCATATTCTCCAGGATATGGGTGTGTGTGTGTGTGTGTGTGTGTGTGTGTGAATTCTCATTAATTTAATTTTCCCAACACTATGGAAACCTTATGTTAGATCTTGAAGAGGTCACAAAAATCACCTAATCCAAATCCAAATACATCATGTTTATTTTCAGTGCTCAATTGTTTAAACTTCATTGTTTTTGTTTTAATTTATGATGTGTCATGTCCACCAAGCATTCATCTCCTTACCTGGCCAAAAATTACATTTGCACAATTAATCCAGTGAGTAATTTATTTTTAGCTAGCATAATGAATGTGAGCCCTTACTTTCAAAACCTAGTAAAAGCTCAGTATTCTTTAGCATCTCATCAAAAATCATTACTCAATGAGGGTTTGTTAATGAGGGACCTTGGTCCTCTAAGTATTGAATATCAGTCTCATTTTCTATTGTGCCTGGGAAATGACATCAACAATTGTGAAAAGATCTGTTTGCAGATAGAGTTGACCTACAGCACCAATCACAGAGTAGAACTCAAGATTAAGATTCATTTCAGTTCGGGTCAGAAACAAATGAAGTAAAACAATACCCTTCCACAAAACCTCCATTGGTACTACTTTCAACCAAATAAGAGGCAAGAATATCACTAGTCTTGTGTTTTATTCTTATGAATCAGTTCTGCTAATTTCTCAAGGACAATAAAGAAGAGCAGAATTTGCAGAAGCAATGAAATGTGTTTTAAATACTAACCAAGAATTATTCATTCAGCTTAGAAGCTCATGCCACGGTTTGTCAGAGCCCACCTCCTGTGAAATTGCCAGGAAAGAAAGGAGATTTCAACTGTCAGCTAAAGGCCAAAGAAAGAAAAAAATTTTATTACTTTTTTTCTCCTTTGACTTTAAATTTTACTCTTTTATAACTTTATTTTCTGAGTACATTGGGACTGTTATGGAAATCTGAATTTCCATTGGTTCAGGAGATTGAAAAGCAACTAAGATTACAGGAGCACAAAGATCAACAGCAACAAACTCCTTTCAGCTTCTAGCCTGACAATAGAGTATATAATGTCAAGATTAAAAAAAAAAAAAAAGACTAGCAAAAAGCCCAGATCCAAGCATTCATGCTCCACTGAGAAGTTCTATAAAGACTTTTGCCAAAAGTGATTTAGTATTGAGAAAAGAGAAATAACAGATATCTCTGAAAGAGAAAAAAAAAATGTTTGGATTAAAGGGAATTCAAATCAATAGCTGAAGCATCACAAAGCTTCAGGTTTGAATGATCCCTAAGTGGTTTTCTTAGTTTCTTTTCATAAATCTTGTGGTTAATCTTGTCCCATCAGTTGTAGGAACCTACTGTAGGTGACAAACAATTCTCAAGTGGCTTTGGAACAGAAATAAAATCTAGGATAGAGCTCTAAGACCCTTTATTAAGAAGCAAAGGAGATTTAAGGTGGTATCTCATAGATCCTTGAAGAGAGAAGGTCTTCTAAAGATTTTAAGAGTCTATCTTTCAGGCTTTCTCTGCTTCAACAGTGGGACTTCTAGGAATCTAAGGCCATCGTCCCTCAGCAGCTTCACAGAGAATCCAAGGTAGATAAAAGCTTATTTCAAAGAGATTTGGGGTTCTGGCTTTTATATAATTGAATGAATTATAAATTGACACTAGGAAATGCACATAGTTTTTATTTTTTTAATATATTTTATTGATTTTCTACAGAGAGGAAGGGAGAGGGATAGAGAGTTAGAAAAATTGATGAGAGAGAAACATCGACCAGCTGCCTCCTGCACACTCCCCACTGGGGATGTGCCTGCAACCAAGGTACATGCCCTTGACCGGAATCGAACCTGGGACCCTTGAGTCTGCAGGCCAATGCTCTATCCACCGAGCCAAATCAGTTAGGGCTCCACATAGTTTTTAAAGCAATTATATTAGCATGATCTAAAAAAGGCAAAGATATGCAGCACCTGCCACATTTTTGCCAACATTTTTCAAAGTGTAGTTCAGAAATTACTTGTGATCTACATTAAACCTCTTGGACTGAATTGGGGCAGACAGGAGCGGGGGTTGGGGGAGTATATCTGGGAATCATCACATTTTAATGAGTAATAGTTATGAATGTAAAACTTTGAAGTTTGATATCACCTAAAACAGTCCTGCCTACTCATTCCTAAATTATTACTTGTGGCACTGCCCTCCATTTTGTCAGGTTGGAATACCACCACCTTCCTTCCCTTACATGATATCCATACTTTAAATGTTATGCATTCTGTCCAAAAGCAAACCCAAGAATATGCAGTGCACTGATCTTTGACAAGAGTGCCAAGAACACACAATGTGGAGAAGATAAGCTCTGCTATAAATGATGCCAGAAAAGCTGAATATCCATTTGCAAAAAAAATGAAATTGGGCTCCTACCTTATACAAAAATCAACTCAAAATGGACTAAAGACTTAAACATAAGACCAGAAACTGTAAAACTAGAAAAAACAATAGGAAGAACACCCCTGGACATTGGTCCTGGCAAGGATTTCTTGAATATGACACCCAAAACACAGGCAACAAAAGCAAAAAATCAATAAGCAGGATTACATCAAACTAATAAGCTTCACAGCAAAAGAAACAATAGACAGCCCTGGCTAGTGTGGCTCAGTCCGTTGAGCCTCATCCTGTGTACTGAAAGGTCACCAGTTCAATTCCCAGTCAGGGCACATGCCAGGGTTGTGGGCTATCTCCTAGTAGGGGCTTGCAGGAGGCAGCCAATCAATGTTTCTCTCTCATTGATGTTTCTCTCTCTGTGTGTGTGTCTCTCTCTCCCCCCCCCCTTCCTTTCTCTCTCGCTAAAATCAATAAAGCCATATTTTTTTAAAAAAGAAACAACAGACTAAAGAGGCAGTCTAATGAATGTAAGAAAATATTTGCAAACCACATATCTGATAAGGTGTTAATCTTTAAACATCCATTTTAAGTCTCATTTGAGGCCTGCAATAAAGAGTCACAAACCCATGAAATGCCTTCCCCTTGCAAGTGTGCAAGAGCATTCAGGACACATGGATCCCACAGCGCATGGACCCAGCACCACTGCTCAGGATCGTGTTCCGGCCAGGGTCAAGTCTCCTGGCACCTAGCGGCCCAGAACTCTGACCTGGGTTGAGATACAAGAGATATTAGCCCAATAGGAAAGAAGACAAATAACAGAAGGAGCCCTTGATTTTGAGGTGAACTAAATGGAGACCCAACAATACTCTGCTCTCACACGCAAGTACCTCAGTGCATTCCAGAGCTGCCATTCCAAAAATTAAACAGGAACCTTTGTCTGGAGGTTGGCTCAGACATGCCCATTAGATCTCAGCTTGAAGCCATTTCTACCTTTTCCTTCCTCAGAAGTCTCATAATGCATGGCCCTGGCCCCACAAATCCTGTACCATGGGTCTTTATCATACTGAAGAATGATGCTGAACAGCTATGATACTACCCAAAAGTGGGAGTGTGGTTGGAAAGATTGATGAAAGGTTTGTATTTGGTTTGCGGCTTTGCTCACTGCTTGCCTCTCTGCCTCTCAAGCTGCCCATTTCAATTCAAATTAAGCAGTGCTTTCTCAGACTGTGTGCCAACATGCTGTACGCGCAGCTGCTGCCTGCCATCCATCACAGCCCGGCTTACCCCACTCCAAGTTCCAGGTCAGCATTTCCTGATTGCATTCCTTGTCCCCGTCATGCTTTGTGCTGCCCTACTTTTAGCCATTTCATCACCCAGCAATTGTTTCTGTTCGCTGTCTTTCTCACATGACTAGTCCTGCAAAGTGTGGCAGACGGGAAAGCCAGTGGCTGGCTGCAAGCCAGGATGTTGCCCAGAATTTGATAGTGATCTTAAGTATCATAGATAAATGCCACTGGTGAAATCTGTGCTGAAGCTAAATGCAATATCCAAGGACATCAAAGGCCTGCCTCTTTCTCTTCAAAGTTAGAAAGCATTTTAGGCCCTGGCTGGGTAGCTCAGTTGATCAGAGCATCGAACCAATACTCCAAGGTTGTGGGTTCGATACCCAGTCAGGGCACGTACAAGAAGCAACCAATAAATGCATAAATAGATGGAACAACAAATCGATATTTTCCCCCTCCCCCTCTCCCTCTCCCTCTCCCTCTCCTCCTCTCCCTTTCTCCCTCTCTGTGGACGAAGGGAGTCACATGCTAACCTGACAAGCTCAGGGAAGGCCTGCATGGCAGTCTTGCAAACTCAAAGACCTGAAGTAACCACAAAGGATGGTCTGAAATTAAAACTTTAGCTAAAAGCAGTATGGTGGGTAGTCATGTCCTAATAGGCTGGTATCTTCCCTGACAAGGTCAATCTTTACCTTAACTGAGCCTATTGTCTGTTTGCATCTATGATAATATATCATAGAAATGTCAAGGTTACTTGTAACTTCCCTTTTTTCTGGACCCCTCAAGGCACAACCAAATGCCCTGGGCGCCAGAACAGATACCATAAATTCCTTCACTGTTATTGTTATCATGTTAATTGTTGATTGTTAACTATCCGGTATCCACCTAAGTAAAAGAAGTATGTGTCTATCATTTTACTTTTTATCCAGTCCCAGAGGTTTCCCACCTCTTTGCTTTCTCCAGCCTCCCTAACCTATCACCAATGGAGTTCATGGAACCCACTTACATCTCCTCCTTCGAATGTAATGTATAAAACAAGGTGAAAAACCACCATTCTCCAGAGCATTATCCCGATACGTTGAGATTCTGCTTCCTGGCAATTGTCGACACTTTGGATCAAATAAACTCACAAAAATTCTTTACAGGTTTGAATGTTTTTACTGAAAGGATGAGGGATACGCCCTCCATCTTGCCCCAGGGTAAGGGCTACACCCTCCATCTTACCCTGGATCCTCCATTTTTGGGCAGCCATGTGCTCGGCAAGGAGCTTCTTCCCAGAAGCCCAAGCCTCTGCTAGCCACACCCAGGATTTCTTTAAACTAAGCAATGACAATCAAGGGAAGTGCGCGCCATAGATATGACCACATCCTGTGTAACAAGACACCGACTTGCACCTGGCCAATCGGCAAGACCCACAGTCCTTTCTCCTCCCCTTACTCCAACCCCCCTATAAAACCCCTCTCCACACAGAGTTCTCTCTCTCTGCCGCTTGCCGCTGCGTAGGCGAGTGTGGGGGGAGCTCAAGCTAGCTTGAATAAAGACTCTTATGCTTTTGCATCGGACATGGCTGGCTCCCTGGTGTGTTCTCTTGGGGATCCTGAAATCTGGGCATAACATTTATGTTAACATCTCCCTCTCCCTCTCCCCTTCCCTTCCCCATTATCCTCTCTGCCCCCCCCCCCCGCATCTCCCTTCCTCCTGTCTCTAAATTCATTTTTTTTTAAAAAGTTAGAAGCAAATTTGATTCCATCCATGGGCTGCGGTATGGACTACTGGTTGAGCATAGAGATTTTTCTTTTCTTTTTTTTTTTTAAATCTATTTCTTTATTGATTTCAGAGTGGAAGGGAGAAGGAGAGAGAGATAGAAACATCAATGATGAGAGAGAATCATTGGTTGGCTGCCTCCTGCACACCCCCCACTGGGGATGGAGCCCGAAACCCAGGCATGTGCCCTTAGCCAGAATCGAACCCGGGACCCCTCAGTCCGCAGGCTTACGCTCTATCCACTGAGCCAAGCCAGCCAGGGCAAGAATAGAGATTTTTCCCTCAGACTGCAGGGGTCTGCCACAAAAGAGAAGTTACTCTAGTCAGGCTTAGTTGCATACCTTCTAGAGCAGTGGTTCTCAACCTTCCTAATGCCACGACCCTTTAATACAGTTCCTCATGGTGACCCCAACATAAA
>NW_005871332.1:1426598-1430443 GCF_000147115.1 Myotis lucifugus
AGCATAGTGATTAATCACGTAGACCAATTTGTTTTATATATGGTTCTGCTATCTTCTTAGGCGACCCCTTTGTAAAGGGTCGTTCCGATCTCAAAGGGGTCCGCGACCCACAGGTTGAGAACCGCTGTCCTAGAGTCATGAGATAACTGAATGAGTTAATCTATGTAAAGCATTTAGAACAGTGCCTGCCACATTAATTGCTCTGTAGGGATTTTGCTATTGCCATATTCTGCTCACTCTGCTTAATATGCTTGGATTGACCACTTCAAATCATTTATTTATTCCTTTAATAAATATTTACTGAGCAGCCTATCATGCTCCAGGCACTGTGGGACAGTGATCCATTTCCTTTACGGTAAGCCTTGGCTTGGTCATCTGGAACCCCTTTACACTCACAGTTGTGCTACAATGGAAGCAGTAAGACTCCAGAGAAGAAAGCACTGAATAGTATGACTAGGGAGGCAGATCCTTAGCAGCCTCTCTTGATTCCCGTGCCCTAAAACAGCCTAGGAAGGTCAGAGGCAGACAGAAGGCACACAAGACACGGCATCCACTTGGCCAGCTGCTTGCTCGCCTCTTCCCCCCAGCGCCCCATTTGCCCTGGAACTTTTCTTTTTAATACATTTTTATTGATTTCAGAGAGGAAGGGAGGAGAGAGAGATAAACATCAATGATGAGAGAGAATCATTGATTGACTGCCTCCCTGCATGTGCCCTTGACCGGAATCGAACCCAGGACCCTTCAGTTCTCAGGTCAATGCTCTATCCACTGAGCCAAACCATCTAGGGCTGCCCTGGAACTTTGACATATTCTCAGGCAGGGGTGGAGGTTGTACTAGGACAGGGGTAGATGAAGGAGAAGGTGTAATACTATAAGGTCTGTGTCTAGATTCATTTTCTTTGTACATGTAGATGGCTAGTTGTCTCAGCACCATTTGTTGAAAAAACTATCTTTGCTCCATTGTGTTGCCTTTGCTCTTTTGTTCAAGATCAGTTGATTATATTTATGTGGGTCTATTTCTGGGTTCTCTATTCTATTCCATTGATCAATTTATCTGTTCTTTTACCAACACATACTATCTTGATTACTATAGCTATATCATAAATCTTGAAGTTGAATATTATCAATCTTCCAGCTTTGTTCTTCTCTTTCAATATTGTGTTGGCTATTCTGGGTCTTTTGCCTTTCCATATAAACTTTAGGATCAGCTTGTCTGTATTCACAAATAACTTGCTGGGATTTTGATTGAAATTGCTTTGGATCAATAGATCAATTTGGGAAGAACTGATGTCTTGACAATATTGAATCTTCCTATCTATGAACACGAGATACTCCATTTATTTAGCTCTTCTTTGATCTTTTTTTTTAATCAGTTTTGTAGTTTTCCTCTTAAAGATCTTGTATATATTTTCTTAGATATATGCCTAAGTATTTCATTTTAGGGATGCTTATGTAAATGATAATGTGTAAGAAAGTAATGAACTTGTTCAGGTGCCCACTTCTGGCCCTTCATGTGCCCACTTCTGGCCAATCACTTGGCCCCAGAACCTTGATCAGAAGCCCAATTCCAGCGGAACTCCTGGCCCCACCCCATTGATCAGGAGGTTGGGGCCATGTGAACTACCAGAAGTGAGCTACGCGATGGGCGTGGATGTGGGCACTTGATCAAGGGGGCAGGGCCATGTGACAACCCAGAGGGGCACAGGTGGACAAGGGTGGGGACTCCTGGTGGTCCGGAGGTGAGCACGTGAACAGGGGGGCTGGTCACGTAGGTGGTTGCAGGATAGTTAATAGTCAACAATTAACTCAATAACAATGAGTTTATTTGTGGATTTGTAGTCTCAGCAGACTAGTGCCTGTGCTTTGAGGGGTCCGGAAAAAGGAAAATTACTTTGACATTCCAACAATATGTTATCATAGATGCAAAAAGACAATAGAGCCCTAACCGGTTTGGCTCAGTGGATAGAGTGTCAGCCTGCAGACTGAAGGGTCCCAGGTTTGATTCCGGTCAAGGGCATGTACCTTGGTTGTGGGCACATCCCCAGTAGGGGGTGTGCAGGAGGCAGCTGATCGATGTTTCTCATTGATGTTTCTAGCTCTCTATCCCTCTCCCTTCCTCTCTGTAAAAAATCAATAAAATATATATTTTAAGAAAAGACAATAGACAAGCTCAGTTAAGATAAAGATTGACCTTTGTCAGGGAAGATACAGGCTGAGGACATGACTACCCACCATAAACTGCTTTTTAGTTTTAAAAGTTTTAATTTCAGACCATCCTTTGTGGTTACTTTAGGTCTCTGAGTTTGCAAGGCTGCCACACAGGCCTGTCCTGAGCTAGTCAGGTTAGCATGTGGCTCCTTTTCATCCACAGATGTCAAAGTGGCATCTGATCAAGGGGGCGGGGCCGCATGATTGGCCAGAAATGGGCATGTGAACAAGGGGGTGGGGGCCATGTGAACTGCCAAAAGTGGGCATGTGAACAGGAGGGCAGGGCCTCGTGCAGGGCCAGAAGTGGGCACGTGAACAGGGAGGTGGGGCTATGTGAACTGCCAGAAGTGGGCACATGAACAGGGGGAAGGGGCCACGTGAACAGCCGGAAGTGGGCACTTCATGTGGCCCCACCCACCCTGTTCATGTGCCCACTTCCAGCCCTTCACGTGGCCTCGCGCCTATGTTGATAGGTGGGAGAACAGGGCCAGACACCCAACCACAGAGGTGGCACTCCAGAAACAGATCAACTGAGGTGCCAAGGCAGCAGGGACATATGGTCAGAGGTAAGAGGGCACTTGTACAAGGGGGTGGGGCCACACGCTCAGCCAGCTGTGGACAACTGATCAAGGGGGCAGGGCCCTGTGTCAACCCAGAGGGGCGCAGGTGGACAAAGCTGGGGTCTCCTGATGGTCCGGAGGTCGGCATGTGAACAGGGGGCAGGGCCAGGGGATCAACCTGAGGCCAGCGTATTTGAAGACCCTAAATCAGTGATGGCGAACCTTTTGAGCTCAGCGTGTCAGCATTTTGAAAAACCCTAACTTAACTCTGGTGCCGTGTCACATATAGAAATTTTTTAATATTTGCAACCATAGTAAAACAAAGATTTATATTTTTGATATTTATTTTATATATTTAAATGCCATTTAACAAAGAAAAATCAACTAAAAAAATGAGTTCACGTGTCACCTCTGACACGCATGTCATAGGTTCGCCATCACTGACCTAAATCAATCTTTTCCAGGAAAAACACAATCTGCCAAGGACGAAGGCAGCGGAAGCCAAAAGAATAATAACCCTACTTTGCAATCTGAACCACAGAAGGTGAGGGGATGCTAGGTGTTCTCCACACATGGCCCTGACTCAAATGCCAGGGGCCTCCACCAAGGTTACTAGCTTGGAGGGACCCTGGGACAAAGAGAGCAGCCACCCAGAGGCACTGGGGCAATGACGGGACCCCTGTCTTGTGGGACTGGAGGAGGGGTGTGGGTGGAAGGGGCAAGCCCATCAGAGCAAATGGCCACAAAGTGAAGGGCCACCTACCCAGAGGTCACAGGTAAAGGAGGCACAGTCTGTGGGCAGCCCAAGGTTCTATTTTTAGCTCTGCCCATTAACTGCTGCGTGCCCTCCAAGAAGTCGCTCGCAGGAGCCTCACCTGTACAATGGGCCACAGCTGCCCTTTCCAGCAGTGTGGGGTGATCTTGTGTGTGTGTGTGTGTGTGTGTGTGTGCGCGCGCCCCCCCCCCCCCCCCCCCGGGAATTTCCCGGGGGGAATTTCCACGTTCGGTGGGAAGAAGCGCCGCGTTTGGGCGCGCGGTCGTGTCCCGAGCTTACAAGGAAAGGAGAGCGCCCCCCAG
>NW_005871332.1:1430630-1466594 GCF_000147115.1 Myotis lucifugus
GGGCCAAACGATCAGCCAAAAGTGGGCACTGGCTGCGTGGGGATGGGGGTTGGGTGGGAGAAGAGGTGTGTGTTTGGGGGGGGGGGGCGAGACGCATCCCTTCCATCTTCATGTGGCCCCTCCTCCGTCCTCACGTGACTTCTCACGGGAGTTCACATGCCCCCTTGTTCACGTGCCCACTCTCGCATGTTCACCTGGCCCTTGAGACCTTGGATGGTCTCTCTTTCCCAGGTGCCACCTCCCTGGTTGGCTGTCTGCCCCTGCTCTCACACCTGTCAACAGTTCCTTTGCCAAAGTCCTTCCAGAAAATCGTTTGCGCATGCCATCTCTTTCCTGTTGGGACTGTGACAGCTGGAATTGAAAAGGAGACAGGAGAGCAGTGGCCCATCCAGAGTCCATGCAAGAGGTCCAGGGGGGCCTATGCAGTCCCTGGAAGGCTCTTCTGAAGGGTAACCAGATGTCCCCAGTTATGATTCTTGAGATGAAGGGGAAATCTACTGAAAAGAAAAGCTTTATGAGAAAGCCCTATACTTTACCCTCTTCTTTCTGCCTTGAAAACAAAAATCAAAGGCACAGCAGTTATCTTTTCACTAAGAGGCAGCAAACATAAGGAAAAAGGAAAAGAATCATCTAGTCCAGCGGTTCTCAGAGTCGCCCAAGGACCCTTGGAGTTCCGCCATGCCCTCCCAGGGGTTCTCACAGTCATCTCTTTTCCAACTCGTATCTCTGTGAGGCCAGATTTCCTGTATGTACTTCAACCACATGACCATGGCCCAACAGATTGACTGAAGAAAGAGATATGAGAATCTGGTTCTTTATTAAGCCAAAGTGAAAGAGGTTTGTAAAACAATGCCAATGTTCCCACTGATTTTCTTTTTGTTTTGGAATTATAGCTATTTTTCACAAAGTATGTTAATATGTAATGGGCTTATTATTTTTAAATCAACTAATAATTTTTAAATTTATAAGTTTTCCAACATGATAAATATCAATAGATATAACCCACATAAACAAAACCTCTTGGTTTTGGGGGGTCCTCAATACTTTTTAAAAATGTAAAGAGGTCCTGGGCCCAAAAGTCTGAGGTCCAGTGGCCCGGATAATGGTCCCGACAACCATAGTTACTCAACTGATGTTAGCAGCTACAAACCTCTGGAATTCTTCTAATGAGAAAAATTAATTCCTATTTGTCTGACTGCTGACAGCTAATCACAACCTCTATTTCTTTTTTTTTTAATTTTGTTTTATTGCTTAAAGTATTACAAAGAGTAGTACATATGTCTCCTTTTTCTTTTCCCCTTGACCTTCCCCCGGCCTCCTCTACTCCCCAGTGTCTTGTGTCCACTGGTTATGCTTATATGCATGCATACAAGTCCTTCGACAACCTCTATTTCTGAGCTGCCCAGGCATTGCTCAGCTGTTGAGCATTGACCTATGACCCAAGAGGTCACAGTTTGATTCCCAATTGGGGCACATGCCGGGGTTGTGGGCTCGATCCCCAGTGTGGGGTGTGCTGGAGGCAACCAATCAATAATTCTCTCTCATCGTTGATGTTTTTTTCTCTCTCTCCCTCTCTGTTTCTCTCTGAAATCAATAAAAAAAATTTTTAAGTGATTTCTGAGCTAACTCACCAATGAGTAGTCATTGATGAGGCATTATTTAAAACTGATCAATTGAAAAGATAGTCTTAATTACTAGTGGTTATTGACTAGTAATAAAGTGAAGTAACAAAATGATAAGGTCATAACTGTAAAGTATGATTTACAGAAAGACCAAGACAAAAATCTTTCAAAGGCATATAAGGATAACTTTGGAAATTTGCCTCATGATTTTCACCAACAGTCTCCTTACCTCTAAACAGATATCTTCCTAATAAATATTTAGTGCTCATATTAAATAGAGTATGTCTTCTATAGTTCCTACCTAAGGAATGTTCCCTGAAGGCTTTTAAGACCTTATTTAGATTCTTTGATCTTGAAGCCTCTTAATTACAGATCATGTCATTGTGCTCTTTTTTCCATTGCGTTTGACATTCTGACCTCCTTATTTTTGACAGAATTACCTTATTCGTATAACATACCTGTGTCTTCTCTGAAGCACTTACTCTTTACACCTACACCTTTCTTCACTGAGCATCCTTTCACACAGTATTAGCAATGAGGCTAAGTGTTGTCCCAGTTATACAAAATGTTTCCAATCCTTCCTCATTGTAAGAACAAAGGCATAACTTCCTGTCACCTCTAAACAGTGAGGAATAAAGCAAAAATCTTGGTGCAGTTTCAGTTAGCAGCATTAAAGCTAATCCTATATAATAAAAGCCTAATATGCAAATCGACTGAATGGTGGAACAACTAGTCAAACGACTGTTCACTATGACATGCACTGAGCACCAGGGGGCAGATGCTCAAAGCAGGAGCTGCCCCCAGCCCACAAGCCCCAGGCCAGTCAAGGCAGGTGCCAGCAGGGTTCCCCACCCCCTGATCGCCCCATTGGTTGCCCCGTGGAGGGAGGTTGCCCCATGTAGCGGCAGTGGGGTGATGGAGGGGGGCAGGGCTGGCCGGTGAGCAGGCTGGCGCCACCCCTGATTGCCCTACCAGTCATCTCCAAGGTGGGTGCCAGAGGGGGCTCCCTGGTAGCCCTGTGGTTGCCCCACAGATCAGTCCTGATCACTGACCAGGCCTAGGGACCCTACCCGTGCACAAATTTTGTGCACCGGGCCTGTAGTAGAAGATATAAAGCTGGTCTTGGTTTTCATGGAAACTACTCATTAGGGTATTTGGCCCTGGAGGGAAAAGAAAAAGTCTTGCATTCAGAGTTGCTCTGCTTTAAAAAAAAACAACCATCTAACATTAAACTGATGAAAGCAGCTCACTGTCAATATGTTTTTAAAATTGCCTGTTTGTTCTAAAAGGAGCATACAACTATTGCATTCAAATCCTATAGGTGTTTTCAGGTAAAATGTAGCGAATCTGGCATTACATGAAAAATTGGCAACAGCTTCATCTATTGAGAGCCCCGTAGCTTTCAAGGACTGGTTTGGCAAAAAGAACAATCAACCATTGTCTTCATTTTTGCATTCTCAAGTAATTTTCATAGACATTCACACATCCTCCCATGTACTAATTAGAAATCTTAGGAACGTTGGACTTTTTTAAAGTTTCAATCCTTTTTTTATTATGATAAAATACACATTAAAAAAATTTACCATCATAACCAATTTTAAGTGCACAGTTCACTAGTGTTAAGTACATTTATATTATTATGCAACCAATCTCCATAAGTTTTCATCTTGCAAAACTGAAACTCTTTACTCACTGAACAGTAATTCCCCATTTCCCCCTTCTCCCACGCTGCTGGCAAGCACCATTCTGCTTTTTATGAGTTTGACTAGTCTAGATGCCTTATATAAATGAAACCATACATTAGTGTTTTGTGATTAGCATATTTCACTTAGTGTAATGTCCTCAAGATTCACCCACGTTGTAGCATGTGTCAGAATTTCCTTCCCTTTTTTTGTGTGTGTTAATCCTCACCCGAGGGTATTTTTTTTTTCTATTGATTTTTAGAGAGAGTGGAAGGGAGGGGGAAAGACAGAGAGAGAAACATTGATGTGAGAGAGACATATTGATTGGTTGCCTCCTACACATGCCCTGACCAGGGCTGGGGACTGATCCTGCAATCGAGGTACATGCCCTTGACTGGAATCGAACCCGGGACCCTTCAGTCCACAGGCCTGACACTCTATCCACTGAGCCAAACTGGCTAAGGCAACCTGGCTGGCATGGCTCAGTGGTTCAGCATTGGCCTATGAATCAGGAGGTCATGGTTCAATTCCTGGTTAAGGCACATGCCTGGGTTGTGGGCTTGATCCCCAGTGTGGGGGCGTGCAGGAGGCAACCAATCAATTATTCTCTCTTATCATTGATGCTTCTATCTCTCTCTCCTTCTCTCTTCATCTCTGAAATCAATAAAAATCTATACTAATAAAAGAGAAACATGCAAATTGGTGTCACTCCGCTACACCCACCAGCCAATCAGAGTGACTATGCACATTAACACAACAAAGGTGGCGGTTAATTTGCATACACAGGCATGGAGCGAAGACTTAAGACTGAAGAGGCTTGGCTTCTCCGCTGAGGCTGGACCAAAGGCCTGGGTCCTGGGTGCCGGAGGAAAACCGGTGCCAGCAGCCAGGGGAAGGAAGGCCTATTGCACGAATCTTCGTGCAACGGGCTTCTAGTATTTAATAAAAACATAAGGAAGGCCAAGAGACATATGAAAACATGCTCAAAGTCACTAATAATCCAAGAGATGCAAATCAAAACGACAATGTGGTACCATCTCACACCTGTCAGAATGGCTATCATCAACAAATCTACAAATGACAAGTGCTGGAGAGGATGTGGAGAAAAAGGAATCCTCGTGCACTGCTGGTGGGAATGCAGACTGGTGCAGCCACTGTGGAAGGCAGTATGGAGTTTCCTCAAAAAACTAAAAATGGAGCTACCATTTGATCCAGTAATACCACTTCTAGGAATATATCCCAAGAAACTAGAAACACCAATTAGGAAGGATATATGTGCCCCTATGTTCATAGCAGCACAATTCACCATAGCTAAGATTTGGAAACAGCCTAAATGCCCATCAGCAGATGAGTGGATTAGAAAACTGTGGTACATCTACACAATGGAATACTACGCTGTGGTTAAAAAAGAAGGAATTCTTACCATTTGCAACAGCATGGATGGAACTGGAGAGCATTCTGCTAAGTGAAATAAGCCAGTCAGAGAAAGATAAATATCACATGATCTCACTCATTTGTGGAATATAATGAACAACATAAACCCATGGTCAGCAAACCGCAGCTCACGAGCCACATGCAGCTTTTGGCCCCTTGAGTGTGGCTCTTCCACAAAATACCATGTGCGGGTGCACACGTACAGTGCGATTGAAACTTCATGGCCCATGCGCAGAAGTTGGTATTTTGTGGAAGGGCCACGCTGAAGGGGCCAAAGAGCCGCATGTGGCTCACGAGTTGCAGTTTGCCGAGCCTCTGACATAAACAAATGAACAAAAACAAATCCAGAGACAGAGAAGCATCGATCAGACTGTCAAACCTCAGAGGGAAGATAGGAGAGGGTGGGGGTAAGGGGAAGAGATCAACCAAAAGATTTGTATGCATGCATATAAGCATAACCAATGGACACAGACACCATGGAGGTGAGGGCATGAGTGGGGTGTTGGTGGTGGGAGGGCAATGGGGGGAATGAGGACACATATGTAATACCTTATTCAACAAAGAGAGAAAAAAATCCAAAAAAAAAATAGCAAAAAAATTTTTTTAAATTAAGCACATCCCAGAGGCTCCCCATGCAGGATGCACATCAGTGTTTAACAATCTGGAGTCCAATCACAGGAAGGGTTTAGAATAATCTGTTTCTCACAGCTCAAAGGCCTCTCGAAGGTCAGAGTTGTCAGTGGATGAAAGAGCTTCAGCAGCAGCTGCTTCATTTGCATCATGGGGCAGGGTATGTTTTCTCATCCGGGCCTTGTGTGTGAACCTGGCACTCACGTTAGGATATGACAGGATTAGGGAGGCAGCGTGCCACAGCGATTACAGGAAGACTCTTTCTAGTGGGCCTGAGTTGGGTTTGGCTTCACCACTTCCTAGCTGTGGGACCCTTCGCCAAGTTATTTGACTTTCTCTGGCTTTATTTTCTTCTATGTAAATTGAAAATAATAGAACCTATCCCATTATTGGTTGTTGGCAGGATTAAATGAATATATACAAAGCACTTAGAAAAGTACCTGATAAACAATAAACATATTATGTGTTTATTACAATTGTTGCTTCTTTTTCATGTACATTTTAAAAAACATATTTTTATTTATTTCAGTTAGAAGAAGGGAGAGGGAGAGATTGAAACATCAATGATGAGAGAGAATCATTGATTGGCTGCCTCCTGCATGCCTCCTACTGGGAATCAAGCCCACAACCTAGGCATGTGTCCTTGATCAGAATCGAACCTGGGACCCTTCAATCTGCAAACCAATGCTCTATCCATTGAGCCAAACCGGATAGGGCTTCATGTACATTTTTAATACAGAGATAGACAGATCCAGCTGCATATAATGTAGTATTTTTTGTCTTTTTTTTATAGTAGATTACACACCACATAGAATTTTAACCATTTTTTAAAAAATATTTTTTTATTGATTTCAGAGAGGAAGGGAGAGGGAGAGAGAGATAGAAACATCAATGATGAGAGAGAATCATTGATTGGCTGCCTCCTGCACACCCCAAACTGGGGATCGAGCATGCAACCAGGCATGTCCCTGACCAGGAATCAAACCAGTAACCTCCTGGTTCATAGGTCAACACTCAACCACTGAGCCATGCTGGCCAGGCCCATTTTAACTTTCCTGAAGTGTATAGTTCAGTGGCATTAAGTACATTCACATTCTTGCAAAAGCATCCCCTCTACGTCCAAAACTAATTCATCATCCACTATCTGTCTCCAAAGCTTACTCATCATCCCAACTGAAACTCTGTACCTGTTAAGCAATAACTCCTCATTCTTCCCTTTCCCCAGGCCCTGGAAACCACTGTTCTAATTTTTGACTCTAAGAAATTGACTACTTTATGTACTTCCTGTAAGTGGAGTCATACAATATTTGTCCTTTTGTGGCTGGCTTATTTTACTTAGCAAAATGTCATCTATGTTGGAGCATGCGTCAGAATTTCATTCCTTTTTAAGGCTGAATAATATTCTATTGTATGTATACACCATATTTTGTTTATCCATTCATCCCTTGATGGACATTTGGGTTGATTCTACCTTGGGGCAATTGTGAATAATATTGCTGTGAATATGGGTGTGCGAATATCTGGGTCCCTGCTTTCAATATTTTGAGGCATATACCCAGAAGTGGAGTTCCTCGATCATATGGTAATTCTACATTTAATTTTTTGAGGAATTACCATACTCTTTTCCACAGGTATAATAAAATTTTACGTTCCCACCAGTAATGCATAAGGGTTCCAATTTCTCTATACCTTGTATTTTCTTCTTTTTTGAAAATTTTATAACAGCCATCCTAATGGGTGTGAAGTGTATCTCATTGTAGTTTTGATTTGCATTTCCCTAGTGACTAGTGATGTTGGGCATCTTTTCATTTGGTTACTGGCCATTTGTACATCTTCTTTTGTGTAATATAATCTTTCTAGATACACATTTTCTAATTATTAACCCTAAATAATATTGAGACTTAATCTATTAGCATGTAATGAGTACCTTCTACTATGCTTAATACACCATGTGTATGCCTGGCATAGATAAATAGCAACTCCAGTACAGTGATGTGTTTTATTTTTCACCCAGCCGGTTATGATAGCCGATAGCCAGGGTGACAATGGAAAGAAGTTTCTCAAGTGGAGAGACTAGGATGGGAATCTTTCAGGCAGCCTGACGTTGAAAGTTATCTTCCTCCTGAAACTCTTCCAGCTGCCACAGCACTTGCAGAAGGCAATTGATGGCCAACATTCAGAGGCAGGCATTTCCTGGCAGCTGTAGCAAGGATTTTGCAGAATTAGAGTCACATATATTATAACAAGAGCCATAAAAATGCGGTTCTTGGATGCTCTGTTCTTCAAGTTTGCGAGCAATTTCAGATGGGAAACAAAGGATTCCTTGCAACGAGGGCTTCTGCTCTGATGGTAGAAAGTGATGCGGTCATCACTTGGTACAGGCAGATCTGAAGATAAGCAGACAAGAGAGGGGCCCAGAACCAAGTCAGAGGCATTTCCCTTTGCCACAGCTGCCTTAAGGTCTCACCAGAACCTGAAGGGTACAGGATCCCAGAGTCACTTATTCATAAATGTATTCATCAAAGATGAACACAGCCTACTATGTACCAGATGCTGGTTTAGGATCACAGAGATGAACAAAACACGTCCCTGTCACCTTAGCACTATGTGTTATTGGAAGAGGTGGAAAATAAATGATCAAAAGGATCATGTTTGAGCTGGACATAAGTACTGTGTAGAAAACAGAAAGATAAGAGTCATTTAATTATACCTATAAATTATTATAACTCTGTACTTAGTATTGAGTTATCTCTAAAGTTTGTCTGTACATAGTTCATTTCATAATATGGAGTCAATCATCTTTGTCTTTTCTTTCAAAGCCCTAAGAATGTCTGTAAGTGTTATTAGAGAAAGTGATCTGAGCCCAAGAGTGCCGGCCTGTGTCCCAGAGTCTGTGTGCCAAGCAAGCAACCCTCTCAGAATGGAGCCTGATGTGAAAAATAATCAAGGAGAAGGTGCACTGCTAAGTGAAAAAGGAATAGCTGTGGCAAAAGTAGGCTTACGGTTGTGAGTACACCAAACAATGTGTTCTTGTATTATTGTTTATTAATTATTTTCCATACGAACAACTGTAAACCTACTTTTGCCCCACCCTGTATTGCTGATAGTAAAGCAAAGTGCTATAGCCAATTTGGGAAACAGATTGGCTATTGCTTACTAAGTCAAACATAAATTTACCATACAACCCAGTAACCCCATTCCTAGGTGTTTGCTAGGTAAGAGAAATAAAACTTATGTTCACATAAAAGCCAGCTTGTGATAATAGCAAATTTATCCCTAATTGCTCCAAACTGGAAATAGCCCAATGTCTTATGACTGGCGAATGGTTAAATAAACTGTGGTATAACCATACAATGGAATATAACTCAATCATAAAAGGGACCAATTACTGATACACCAACACCATGGATAAATCTCAATTACATTGTGCTCAGTCAAAAGCCTGCATCCTGTATGATTGCATTTATATGACATTTGGGAAAAGGCAAAATATAGGAACAGAGAGCAGATCAGCAGGTGTTAAGTGCAGGGAACTGTCCACAAAGGTGCATCAGGGAGTTTTTGGAGTGATGAAACCATTCTCATCTTGGTTACGGTTACATGACTACGCAGGTCTACAAAAATTCATAGAATTATACACCTGAAAGGGTGAACTTTACTGCACATATACCTTAGTCTTTTCCTCTCTCTTCCACTCTCTCTAAAAATCAATGAAAAAATATCTTCGGGTGAGAATTGACAAAAAAGATTATTATATAGAACTTGTCAGAACGTAAAGGTTCTTGAAAGTCAACAATCATCTCAATAAAATTTTTAATTCCTTGTTACATAAAATAAGGTTTAATACAAAGTGCATGATGTGGTCCTGTTTGTTTTTTAAATGTATTTGAGTGTATATGTGCATTTGTATGTGGGTAAATTGTGTAAGCCGTATGAGGAAGTCTTGAAAGATGAATGTTTTGAACTTGGCCCCAGATTCATTGACATTTCTCTCAATGAATGATGGGGTGTACATCTCTTTCCCCTTGAATCTGGACAAGCTATGACTGTTTCATCCCATAGAGTACAGCAGAATTCACACTGTGGATTCTGAAGTTAATTCATAAAAAGTCATGAGGCTTCTGCCTGGTTCTCTTGGAACGCTCACCCTCCTGAAGTTTGCTTTGGGACAGTTCTTTTCAGAACCCATGGCATGCTGTGAGAAGCCCAACACACACACACACACACACACACACACAGGCTGTATTAGATGTTCCAGATTCCAGTCAAGAAGCCCAGCGGTGTCCAGCCTTCAGGTCATCCAGCACCATCAGCAGATCCGGGAGGGAAACAGCCAGAGGTGATTCCAGTCAGAGATAGTGAGTCACCAGCCATTCTCCCAGCCACGGCCCTGTCATCAGGGAGCAGTCAAGCTGCCCCACCATCCCTCTGAATTCCCAGCACAGAATCTACACACGCATCATCAAATGTTTTGTACCACTAAGTTTGGGGTAGTGTATTATGCAGCAATGGATAATTATGCACAAAATCAATAATTAAATAGTAGATAATGAATGCCAAAGCAGTAATAATGGGATTTAGAAATATTTTCTTATTTATATTTCCAATCTCTCTGTAATATAGGTTATATACCAGACAAATAGTGTTTTGCAAAGAATCTCAAGAAAAATTACAAAAATTCTCTTAGGCCTACTCTTTCAGAGTTGGTTTCCTGCTCTTTATGTATGTTCTCTATCCAAGACACTCTTCATAAGGCAAATGGTTTCTGGTGCCTGACATGGCCATTTCCACCTTAAGAAGCAAATTGTTCTCAGTGACCGGCAGTTCACCCCAGGGGTGGTGGGCCTGAATCACCTGAACAGAATAGATAAGCAGGCCCATTAAGTTGTTTACTGCTTTGGAATATATAGTTCTTAACAAGCACGTGCCACATAGCTACAAGTCCCCTGGGTTCCTGGAGGCTCTGTGTAAGGTATCCCAAAAAAATGCATACACACACTTTGAATAATTATAAAGGCAGTGTTTATTAAAATACATTTCATTTTCAAAATTGAGCTATTGGCTGTGTTAATGTAAGAAACAGTCAAACCTGTGAAGAATTTTTGTGAGTTTTTTGAGCCAAATTGTCAACAAATGCCAGGAAGCAGAGAGAATGCTCTGGAGAATGGCAATTTTGCACCTTGTTTTTGATTGTTTTATTACAATCAAAAGAGCAGACATAAGTGGGTTATATAAAATCCATTGGTGATAGATTAGGGAGGTGGGAGAAAGCAAAGCAAGGGGTGGGGGGGGAGGACCTCTGGGATTGGATAAAAAGTAAAATGATGAAGACATACTTCTTTTACTTAGGTAGTGCAGGATAGTTAATAGTCAACAATTAACTCAATGAGTTGATTTGTGGATCTGTGATCTCCGCAGAGTAGTGCCTGCGCTTTCAGAGGTCCGGAAAAAGGAAAATTACTTTGACATTCCAACAATTTGTAATTATAGATGCAAAAAGACAATAGACAAGCTCAGTTAAGATAAACATTGACCTTTGTCAGGGAAGATACTGGCCTAGGACATGACTACCCACCATAAACTGCTTTTTAGTTTAAAAAGTCTTAATTTCAGACCATCCTTTGCGGTTACTTTAGGTCTCTGAGTTTGCAAGGCTGCCACACAGGCCTTTCCTGAGCTAGTCAGGTTAGCATGTGGCTCCTTTTCATCCACAGCTGTTAAAGTGTGTATACATTTTGGGGGGACACCCTGTATATCAATGCCCCATCCCCTTTCCAGTGTGGAGATCCATAATCTGGCTGCCACCAAGACTGCTTCTGTCCATAAGTTCCCTTAATAGATTCTTTGTTTAATTCTAAGCTATCAGCCTCTTTCTTTGGTTTCAGTACACCATGGGAAATTTCCCCAACACTCTCCAAAAAAAAAAAACCCCAAAGAGAAACTCTGAAACTCCAAACTAAGAATGGAAAAAAGCTAAGATCAATCTGAGGTTTGCATAAATGATTGTGTGATTATTATTTTTGCCCACAGTATATTTCTTTTAAGAAACCAAATGGTACATTTTATTTCTTCACAAATTTGGAAAAATACCTAAGAAGTATCAAGATGGGTGACTCCTTATACAGCAAGAGGAAAATTGCCAAGGTACATTTGGCATAGTAAATGCCACCAATTAATTATAAAAATAAGTTGGAACAAGTTCAACTTATGTACAGACTGTATACAAGATTGTAAACTGACTTTAATTACTATCCAAACTATGGGGGAATTAGTGTATCAGGTTTAGAGCAAGAGCTTGGTAGATGTTTTTATATTTAAAAACTAGAGGCCCGATGCACGAAATTTGTGCAAGGGGCTTGGCCCTCGCAACTGCAGCAGCTTGCCTCAGCCCTTGCAGCCAAACCCTCGCAGCCCCGGTTTCATCCGGAAGGTCATCCAGAAGGTTGTTCGGTTGTCTGGTCTAAATAGCATATTATACTTTTATTATTATAGATAATTTACACTTGTTTCGTACTTAACCATTTAAAGATCACTTCCATGTATCCAGGTGCGTGTATTCTAAGTGAAATACATGCACTTTGTCTAAAAGTCTCCAAAATAAATGTTTAGAGACTTTTAGAAACTGAGTTGCTCCAAGTCATAGGGCAAATAAATGACAAAAGATATTTTACACTAATGAAACCTGTGTAATCTGACTCGAAGGAGGAAACATGTTTTCATCAGATTCTCATGTAAGCTCTTTCTTCTTTCCACAGCATCTCGGGATGTAAGAATTCATCCAAAGTGAAAGGGAACTTTTGCTCCTCCTGGGCTGAAATTCAAAGCCCGTATCTTGCATGTCAGTTAGGGTCTCAGTCAGAAGCATTGGCTGGTTTAAGCAAGAAAGGAAATCTACTGAAAGATATTGGGCATCTCATAATCTTTGGGAGGTCATGAGCCAGGTCAGGATCTGCACTCAGACTGGTGCATGGGCATTAGCACCGCTGCTGCCCCTGGGCCCAGCCCTTGCACCTTGCCCTGCCAATACTGCACATGGGCGTTGCTGCCAGAGACACTGCCCCTGTGCCTCCAAACAGCTGCCAGGCGGCATTCTGCTGGGCTCCTTCTTCGCACCATTAATTTTATTTCACAGTCTAGACGGGTGTGTGCCCTGATTGGCTGGTGCTGGGCCTCCGCCCTGGCTGCAAGAGAGGCTCTGAACGTGCATTTCTGGTATTTTCAGCTTCAGAAGTGAAAGCCTGACTCAGCCTCACAAGGCTGCAGATTCCTGTGTCGAAGGAGGTTCACAGGACGAAAGGCAAAAAGAATCAATGGCCTCTGCTTATGATGAGAACCGTTCACTCCCCTCAGGAGGAAACTGAAAGTTGGTAAGGATTTTGCACCTAAGTGAACCTGCTGACACCTTGTTTGTGCAAATGGTGAGTAGGTAATGCGTCCATGGGTGTGTGATTTCATTTTGACTGAACAAATAACAACATAATTTTTAAAATACCTACCATCTGTCAAGCATCATCAGGGGCAGGTTTCCTTGGAAGCTAAATAATGCATCCTTCTCCTTAAAAAGGAACCTGCACATTCTATATTCTTCTGGACCAGCAAAACCTGGATCCCCCTCTGAGCACTCTACTAGGTCCTTCATATGCATCAGCTCTAATTTTCACAATGATGCAAGGTAGGTCATAAAGGATAAACAATGTGATAAGCATCTGTGGTCACCTGCACACACGCCTGTACCCATGCTCTCTTTCTTTAAAAAGATAGTTCTTTTGTTTGCTGCGGCTGCCCACCTCAATTGTATTTCTCAGACCTTGCAGTTATGTGAACTGGTAAGCTTTTGCTTTGTAACAATCCTGAACTTGGTGGCTTCAAACAAATGCAGCATACATGCAGCCGCACCACTCGGGTTCTTCTTCGAGTGAGGACTCACTGCTTAACAGCAAGAAGTGGAGTCAACTGATGGCTTTCAGACCAAGGTCATTCTCATCTCAGGGTGGCACCTAGCCAACGGCTGAGCAAGGCTGTGGTGCAAAGGCCTAGCCATTTCTGTGCAGTGCAGGGCTCTTCCAATAGGCAATCTTTGGAACTGTTGGGCTGACAAAGACTTGTGAAGAACATCATACTCTGGTAGCCATTTCCCTCAAGCCCTCCCCAGCCAAACCCTGCTTCCTGCCCTTTTCCCTTTACAGGTATTTTGTATTCCTGACTCCATTTCGGCATCTGCATCCCAGAGAACCCATCTTGTACCAGGCAGCCATTTATTCAGTTCATAACTCTATGGGCCATCAATTTGGGCTGGGCTCAGCTGGGATGGCTCACTTCTGCTTCCCCTGGTCTCCATCCTCCAGCAGGCTGGTTGGACTTGTTCACTTGCTCACATGGCAGTTGGAAAGGATTCCAAGAGGGAAAGTAGAAGATCCCTAAAAATTCTAGGCTCTAAACTGCTACCACATCACTTCTGCCACAATCTGCTAGCAAAAATAAATCGCAAGAGGAAGAGAAACGACGGTACCTCTTGATCAGAAGAGCTGCAAAGTCACATTAAAAAGGGCTTGGGTACAGGAAAGAGGGAAAGATTGTGGCCAAAATAAAATATATTTAAAAAGAAAAAGAAAAAAAGAAAGATTGTGGCCAGTTGGCAAAGCGCCACAATAGGTGTGGTCAAGTGATTAAGTTGCTAACAACAATAAAACGTGAACAGAAGTGAAATGTGCGTTTATGTGCCTGGGTCTGCAGACACCAAGCCCTGCCTCCTCCTCTCTCCCTTCCCACCATCTGGAATCCATCAGATTCTGTTATGCAGATGATATCAAGGCAGAGCAATAAACAACCTGGGTTCCTGAATAGCTAGAGAGAAGAGCTGCCCTGCTGACCAGGACCATTTACATCATAGCTGTTGAGAGAAGGAGAAGGGGAGAGGGTAGGGGGAGAGGGGGAAGAAGAAAGAGAAAGAGAGAGCACTCTTTTCTTCAGACCGCTGCTTTTTGTCATGGTGTTGTCATGATCCTAACTAGGCTTATGATCATTGATGTAGGCCCTGAAAAATGCTTAGGAGCAGTTTCAGCGAGCCTCGCCCTGTGTTGTGCAATGCAATCCCTCTCATTTTTTTCCTGAGTAACCTGCACTCAAGGTCTTCTTTAATTTTCCAATGTGGATTTTGGCTTATTTTCCCCCCCAAAAAAATGTCAGTATACTAAGCTGGATCTTAAGGAAGCATGGGGCAATCCACAAGGAATGCTTGCATGTGGATTACAGAATTATCACCCCATTTTTAGACAGGGACACTACAGTCATGTAGCAAATAACTGAGGGAAACAATATTGCGATCCTGACTTATCAGACCCCAAACTCATTTCCCACCTAAACATGTATGACATTTATTTTTCCACTGTGAGAATCGTGGAGGTTTTACTCTCTCTACTGTCATCTTTAGAGAAACCTCCTGTGCTATCTAGTGTCACTTGGTGGTCCCTTAGGGGGATAAATTACAGAAAGGTGGTCAGGATTCCAAGACTAATTTTCTCTTTGGAGAAAGAAGCAAGAGAGTTCAGCCAAGTCATCCTTTTGCCAAAATTACCCCTTACATGAAATTATGACTTGTTTGGAATCTTTATTAATTAATTTGATGAGGGAACCGTCGGACTGATGCTATCTATGCAGAATGATGAAGGTGGCTCATGCTTCAGCCAGAAATTGGAAGAGAAGTAGAAGGAGGTTTAAAATTGGCAAAATGCTGTGGTACTCTCTCAGTCTTTTGCCAGGGGCTTTGCTTCTGGCCAAAATTGTAATATATTTAATAGTATTTGCATATCTCTTCAAATAATTCATGTGTATATATGTATACACACAAAGGATTATATGGAAAAACATGACATTTTATAACTGTATTTCTAGGTCAAGATTTAGTATCTTATAAGTTTCTGCAACTGAGCAGGAGGGAGGAAAAGTCTAATGCCTGGCACTAAAATTTGCTTTCCAGTTCCAAATAACAGTTTTAAATCTCAAGGCTTAAACAGCAACAAATTCCAAAAGAAATTTATATACATAATTAACTAAGTTTCCAAGCAATAGTACATTTGGTGAACTGAAACAAAAATAAATAATGATAAGAAATTTACTGACAGCTAAATTAAAATAGGATTTTGCAAACATCTTCATATAATTCAAAACTATATTTACAAAAGTAATTCTTTTGTATATTTCATACAAAACATTCTAGGTAATAATGCTGCCAGAATTATTTCTCATACTGAAAGTTAGTGGCTCTTAACCAAAACTTGAAGTTGGGAGAAGACTTGCACAGTATCTAGTCCAGCTCATCATATTTTTTTGCATTTTTTTTATTTCAAGAAAAACTATTTTAAATATAATAATGTTACATGGAATAAACACCAATCAGCTCATCATAGTAAAGATGAAGAAACTGAAACCTAGAGAGGTTTATTAATTAGCTCAAGATTATTATTAATTTTTTTGTGTTTCTACCCTTATAATTTGTGGGCAAAAAAAGGGATCACATACTAAACCTGACAAGCTCAGGGGAGGCCTGCATGGCTAGCCTTACAGAAACATAAAGAACCACATAGGCCCTGACCGGTTTGGCTCAGTGGATGGAGCGTCGGCCTGCGGACTCAAGGGTCCCGGGTTCGATTCCGGTCAGGGGCGTGTGCCTTGGTTGCGGGCACGTCCCCAGTGGGGAGTGTGCAGGAGGCAGCTGATCGATGTTTCTCTCTCATCGATGTTTCTGACTCTCTATCCCTCTCCCTTCCTCTCTGTGGAAATCAATAAAATATATTTTAAAAAAAAAAAAAAGAACCACATAGGATAGTCTGAAATTAAAACTTTCTAACTAAAATCAAGTTCGGCTGGGTAGATAGTCATGTCCTAGGCCAGTATCTTCCCTGACAAAGGTCAGACTTTACCTTAACTGAACCTACCTATTGTCTTTTTGCATCTAAGATAATATACCTTTGGAATGTCAGGGAAATTTCATTTTCTCTGGACCACAAAACCCCTCATTGTTATTGTTATCGTGTTAATTGTTAACTGCTAACTATCCTATATCCACAAATGTAAAAAGAAGTATGTGTCTATTTCTTTTACTTTTTATCCAATCCCAGAGGTTTCCCCCGCTTTACTTTCTCCTGCCTACGCCTTCCTAATCTATCATCAATGGATTTCATGTAACGGTTAACCCCTTATGCCTCTTCCTTTGATTGTAATGTATAAAATAAGGTGCAAAACTACCATCCCCTGGAGCATTTTCTCAATCCATTGACATTTTGCTTCCCTACAATTGTGGTCAGTTTGACTCAAATAAACTCATAAAAATTCTCTACAGGTTTAAATGTATCTTTTGTTGACAAATTCATCCCTCTATCCTTAGTGCTTTTGTTTAAGTATTATTTTAATTACTGAAATAAAGAAGAGGAGAAATGAACACTAGAGGCAAAAATGATCTCAGAATTCTAAATAAAAGTACTTCCCTACATCATTAAGAATATTTAATACAAGCAAACCTCTTTCTACATACAAGTTTTATCTCTGCCTGGCACATAGTAGAGTCTCAATATTATTTGAATGAGCAGATTCTTCCAGGCTAAAGCAAAAAGTGAAGAGAACCAAGTGTACCCAGCATATGGATGCATTGTGGAAAGCTCTTTCAATAATCCACACCCTGGGTACTTTCTGGGTGACAGGGTACCTGCCCTATTATACCTCAGGATGGCCAAAACAACCCAGAGACTTGTAGGGACACCTCTAAATCAGCTTATTACACCTGGCATTCCAATTTTCCTAGTTTTCTTAAATATTTTGCTACAAACCTCCAAACTAATGTTTTATTTTTCTCTCATCCTTTAACTTGGAATTATTGAGATTGATGCTCTGTAAACCACGGAGAATTTACCTGAGCACTGATGATATCACCAGAGATATTACTTGTTGATCAGAACAAATAACATCTGAAATCTAGGTCAACCAGTCTGGAGGGTCCCTGATACCCTTACCTGGATATTCCCTCTCACTGGACCATTTGTCATTGTTCTTGTCATTCTAGCTTTTACCCTAATAATGTCAAAACCTATAACACAATTGGTCTCCACCAGGTTACAAGCCCTACTCATATTCTGGGAATACCACCCCTTATCAACTCTAGACACAACCTCCTTCTATGCCCAGGCTTCATCGTCCCTCAGAGAGCAAGGATCACTTGGCTCTGAAGGAAAACTTCACCCCTCTTCAGCAGGAAGCAGCTACAGAACAGACCCTTTGCCCCCTTCCCTTAAAGAATTCAGAGTCAAAATCCTTGAGAGGAGAATGTAATGGACCGTTAGATAGACATGAGCAGATTAGGAATGAGAGGCCAGGTACAGAAGAGCACCAGGGTAGAAAGCCCCAGATATCTAGCAATAGGCAGAACTGTGAGAACAAGTATTGTAGGACTCCTGCCCCTAAAGTGACCTTTCCTAGCTATCACTAGTCATGCAGTTTGGACCCCCTGACCTTTCATATCGCTAGTCATGTGGTTTGGACCCTCCCCTGACCTTTCCTCCCCTTACATGTCATTAGTCATGTGGGTTAGACCCCCTTAGAGGAGGAATAAACAAGGGGGCTGGAGAATAGCCTCATATAACGCCCATATAAGTCCTTGTACACCCACTTCCCTCAGTTGTGTTTCAGCTCCAAGCCTAGAAAAGCAGCAAGGCCAGACAGAGCCATGGCTGACATCAGACCAGATGCAATGACTAATGACCCTCTGCCCTGGCACTGACCAATCAGTGGAGACCACAACTCTGAGGGAACAAAACTGGAAAGCTATTGAATATTCTATTGAGATCCTCCCCTGAGACGTCCCCTAAAACTCCTGCTTTTAAAACCCTTAGGATGAAGGACCCAGCGCTCTCTCTCTCTCTCTCTCTCTCTCATGCAGCCCCTTATCCCACCCTCTTCTTTCCCCAGTATGCCTGTGCCTTTGCCTCTCTCCTTCCTCCAGTCATGTTCTCAATGCCTTTCTTTTCCCTAAACTTCAAGGGCCCTTCTTTTGCCTCTATCACTTTTTCCATGGCTCACTTCTTCTACCTCTGTGACTTTCTAAATTAATTTTTGCTTGTATTTGAGTCTTAACTCTGAGTTTTTGCTTGTATTTGAGTCTTGACTCTGAATTCTTTCTTAGCCAGAACTCAGGTAGCAAGGTTGCTGAACTGATGCTAACATTTCCACCTCATCTGGCCAACCCTCTTATCCCTCTAGTCTCAATCTAAATGTCACTTCCCTAAGAAAGTCTTTGTCTCCCCCAATCTCCAATCACAGAACTAGGGTAATTGTAGTTGTACTTATTCTTCAGAGCCTCAATCAGAATTTCATCTTTAATTATGTAAGTATTATATATTTAATGTTCTCTTTTCTACTAATCAAGGTTTCTTATCAAGGCTTGTGTCTTCACCACTGTATTTATAATACCAAGTGTTACCTGACCAAAGGGTCCATTTGCCTGTGGCATCAAAGCCCACTAAAACTCAAACAGGAGCTTGTGGCAACGAAAGTAAGGGTTTAATTTTAGGAAGTGGCCCACCCTGGAGGCAGGTTAGCTAATGCTCAAAAGACCTGGCTCCCCAGTGACTTCCAGGGGATGGGTTATAATATAAGGAAAGAACCATTAATCATGGTGACTAAGGGAGTTAAGGTCGTGTCAGGGTCATGATCTCTACTGACTTGTAGGCGCTAGGGTAGGGGATACTTGATCATTGCATCTGGTCCTGACGTCAGCCATGGCGTTGCTTCATCTAGTTTTCCTGCTTTTCTAGGCCTCCAACTGAAACACAACTGAAGCCTAGATGTTATCTCTAGTTTGACCAAAACAAAGCTCTGTCTCGGGTCTACAGACACAAGGCTTCCTTCCTAAAATTACGTAGTTGATGCTGATCAGAACCTTATTGGCCTGAGGGCTTAATGATTAAGGGAGTGGTCCTGCAAGAAAGAAGGAGACAGGTGAGTCAGGGTGCTGGACAAGACCAGTTTGAATCAAAAGGGAAAGAGAAAAGGTAATATTAAAGAAATGATGTTTCTCCACGGTTACACAAGCACTAGAATTGCCCCATAATAAATTCTCTATAAACATTTGCTGAACATTGGAATAAATGAATGAGTGAATGAACACATAAACAAGCAAATGGCCCTGTGGCAAAATCACATTTGGCCAGACAGACCTACAGGAAAGTATATAATTTGTCTTTCCCTGAGTTATTTAAAATGAGATAGGAAAGGGAATAAAGAAACCAGTCATAACAGATGTCTGAAACTCAGTTCCAGACCACAGGCAAATACAGACAAAATTGTAGCAAGGAAATAAAATGGTTGTAAAGAAACATATTCAGGAAAAACTGGCTCTAACAGAACATTTAAAAATATACCAATAATAATATTGTAATAACTATATGATGTCAGGTGGGTAGATTTATTGAGGTAATTGCTTCATAAGTTATATAAATGTCTAATCACTATGTCATACACCTGAAACTAATATAATAATGTATGTCAACTGTAATTAAAAATAAAAATATATTTTTAAAATTATTTTAAAAATAAAACAAAAATATAATGGCGTTTCCCACAATAAGTTTACCTTTCATGCAAGCCCAACAATGCTGGGGCTGCAGTTGTATCTTGCACACAAACATCACTGTATGAAGGAAAAGCTAACTTTACATGTGCTTTTCTTCATTCTTCTGTGTTAGCAACTGTTACGTAAGGATCAAGGAAGGAGCAAGGACAGTCTTACCACAATTTAAAAATGAGATTCAAAATCCTTAAGGCAAACTGTTGTTGGAAAACGTCTCTAGCTACCCAATTACTTATGAGACAACCAACAAAAATGAACTCAAGCTCATGGCTGTATTTATCATAATAAGTGAGGTGAGAAATGAAGACTAGCTTTTCAAAGTAAGTCAAAAGCTTCAAAGCAAAAAGGAGATCTAAACCAAAAACTAAAAGCTGTGACATTAAAGAAAGAAAAAAAACACTGGCTATACTTTTACAAATTACAAAAATAAACAAAAGGAAGTGCATACAATAGTTTATATATACTGTTTAACACACGCTTTGCAACAGGAAGGATCAACTTCCAGCAAGGAAGCGCATACCAAGTGAAGCTTTTATCATCAAAGCCCAAAGCAGGCTCATTAGAGCAAGGTTTCTAGGCTGGAAGATCAAAGAGAATCCCCAAAGAAGCAAGATGTAGGACACTCCTTACATCATCAAAATGAGTCTATCAGAGGAGACATGGGCAAAATAAAGATGAAAATGATGGTGATAACCTACTGAGGAATGTGATGTAATGGGAAAAGTTTGACTGTTGATGGTCAATGTACTTGCTATTGTGAAATTAAGAGGAGAAAGAAAAACAAAAATCACAAGGCAAAACAAAACAGGATATAGATGAATAGTCACTATGGCCCTATTCTGGTTTGTATGATACCTCTCGGCCAGAGATAGCGAACCTTTTGAGCTCGGCGTGTCAGCATTTTGAAAAACCCTAACTTAACTCTGGTGCCGTGTCACATATAGAAATTTTTTGATATTTGCAGCCATAGTAAAACAAAGACCTATATTTTTGATATTTATTTTATATATTTAAATGCCATTTAACAAAGAAAAATCAACCAAAAAAAATGAGTTTGCATGTCACCTCTGACATGCGTGTCATAGGTTCGCCATCACTGCTCTAGGGCTTCTTCTCAAACTATCTGTCATAAGGGACCAGGTGTTTTTTTTAATCTGTTGTAGATTTATACTCACATAAAATGCAATAAGAAGTCATTACTATACTAGAAAAAAAAATAAATAATAAAAAAAGACATACTAACCATGAGAAGCATCAGAAATATCTCACTTAAGGGGCATTCTACAAAACATCTGACCAGTTCTCAAAAACAAGCAAATCTGAAAACTGTTTCAGCCAAGAGGAGCCCAAGGAGATATAAAAACTAAATGTGGTGTCCTGGCTAGGATTCTGAAACAGAAAAAAAGACATTAGATAAAAACTGAGGAAATCTGAATAAAGAATGGACTTTCTTCATAATAGTGTGTCAATATTGGTTTATTATTTGTAGCAAATGTACCACACAAACGTACTAGTAAGAAGATAATGATGGGCAAACTGGGTGGGGGCACATGGGAACACTCTGTGCCACTCCATAGTTTTTCTGTGAGTCTGTTCCACAATAAAAGCTGGATTTAAATTTTTTTTGAAAACAAAGACATACAAAGTACCTCCCCAAAAAACTTTAAAGTATTACATCCAACAGACATAAAATTATTCTGTCAAATCTCTAAATGCTATAAAAAGTTTCTTACTCTCAACTTCTGTACGTATGATAGACTGGAACTAGCCCCTGGGCCACGCTTTGAGGATTACTGGTTTAGACCAGTTCGTCCCAAATACCATGCTGACGTCTTCACTGGCTACATAATGAGAAAAACTAGGACAAGGAATTGAGCTTTCCATAAAGCAAACTTAATTTCATAAAGGACCATCATCCTATGTTTTGAGATTATCTCTTTTCCGTATATTTAGGGGGCGGGGTCTGAGAAAGAGAGAGAGACTGAGACTGAGACAAACAATGGAGAGAATAGGTGGTAGTTGTCTTTGGATGCCTTTGTTTACAAATTAATGAAGAGTGGCTTAAACAATGAAGATATTTCTCATTTTTCCTGCAAGAAGCCTGCACTTAAAGGGGTGCCAAGGTTGAGAAATGCAGGTGATGTATTTCCAACAAGATTCCTTTCATCTCACACTGTGCCATCAGCGTGTTGGCTTGTCCCTTAAACCGGCTTTCCTCATGGTCCCAAGATGGCTGCAACAGGTCCAGCTGTCCCAGGGAGACAATGATGTTCAAAAAGAAAGGCTTCCGGTGGTAATTTACCAAGAAATGAAAGCAGTTTAAGCTTTAGAACACTTTACTTTCACAGGACCCTAGCAATGCATTCACCTGGATATATATATATATATATATATATATATATATATATATATATGTATATATGTTATGCCCAGATTTCAGGATCCCCAAGAAACCACATCAGGGAGCCAGCCAGTCCGATGCAAAAGCATAAGAGTCTGTATTCGAGCTAGCTCGGCTCCCCCACCTTGCCGACGCAGCGACAGGAAGCAGAGAGAAAACTCTGTATGGAGACGGGTTTTATAGGGGGTTGGAGTAAGGGGAGGAGAAAGGACTGTGCTCTGCCGATTGGCCAGGCGCAAGTCGGTGTCTTGTTCCTGGGTGTGGCTAGCAGAGTCTTAGACTTCCGGGAAGAAGCTCCTTGCCAAGCACGTGGCCAAGGTAAGATGGAGGGCGTAGCCCTTACCCTGGGGCAAGATGGAGGGCCTAGCCCTCGCCCTTTCAATATACACACACACACACACACACACACAATTTTTATTGAGTTCAGAGAGGAAGGGAGAGGGAGAGAGATAGAATCATCAATGATGAGAGAGAATCATTGATCAGCCACCTCCTGCATGGGGATCGAGCTCACAACCCAGGCATGTGCCCTGACCGGGAATGGAACCTAGTTCAAGCATGTCAAACTCAAAGGCTAATATGGGCCAAATAAACAAGGTTTAAGTTTATTTGGGCCGCAAAAACACAAAAGCTTCAATTTTCATAGAAACATAGGTTTATTTCAATAGAGACATGCTGAATACAAAGGGCTGAAATAAATGAGTAATCGTTAACATAAAATAATAGAACATTTTAATAAAAATTAATATTTTTCTTGAACATTAACTTACCAGACACTGAATAACTGCACAAATTAATAAGCGTACGCAAATAAACCTATTTTTCTTGTTCTCGGAAAGCGAAATATTTCCTGTTGCGCACACCAAACAAGTTAGTCCAAGACTAATGACGTGGCAATCGGCTGCTAAAATATTCACTGCTAGTATTAGTGGAGAGAAATGGTGCGCCTGCGCGTAAGGTGCGTAAGGAAAATGAATGCAACACCATTATAGTAATCAGTCATTAGCGAACGTTGTAGTTCGTTATTAATAATTATGTATAACAGGATATTGTAAAAATTAAGTTATGAAATTTTTATTAAAACGTTTCTTACATATTGTTATATTGGCTGGGCCACAAAAATATTCATTGTGGGCCGTGAGTTTGACATGCTTGTCCTAGTTCATAGGTCAATGCTCAACCACTGAACCACATTGACTGAGCTGGTCATACATTTTTGTAAACTAAAAAAGCAATTTTATACATTTTTTTTAGAGGGCCCCAAAATTGCATAAGCTTCAAGCTTCACAACCTGAAGAGCATTTTTTCTTCATGTATCTCTCTTTGTAAGAGTAAGACAAATATTTCCCAAAACTCTGGCATTATATCCTATTGGCTAAAACTTAAGGCTCACCCCTAAACAAATCACTTACCGTGGGGTTGAGATTACATAACTGGCTTATACTAATCAAGATTCACCCCTCGCTGCCGGGTAGAGGCCCAGTTTACCCCGAAGCCCCTGGCTGCCAGATACCTGAACAAGACTGGGATTCTGAAAACAAGAGGAAGAGCATAGTCAGTCACTTCCCTGATCTCTTCAGACTTTCCAATCAGAGTCTTTTGCAACTTCCTTGACTTGCAACTTATGAGCAAGCATATCTCAAATATATCGGTCCCTTTCTCCTTCTACAGCCCTTGAAACCTGGTGATTTCTTCAGCGTCTTTGCTAGGCATTCATCACCCCTATCTGGGATAGGTACTCACACTTCTCTCTCTCTCTCTCTCTCTCTCTCTCTCTCTCTCTCTCACATACACATACACACACACACACACACACACACACACACACACACACACACATCTAGGTCTTGAGAAACATCAGGCAGCTGGCCAGCTCCACTCACATCCTTTAGATTTTTGGAACAGAGCCTGCTTTACTTGGCTTGGGTGAGGGACATCCACCCACAAGATCCACTCTATGGTGGCAGTTGGGCAATCCACATCATAGCTCTCTCCTATCCTTTCTCTCTCATCTGTCTGTACTTTCAGTGTGGGTGAAGGGTTTAAGAGCTACTTAACCTTGTGCTATGCTCCACTATTTTAATTTAATTTAATCAAAATTAAATAAAATTTAAAATTCAATTATACCAACCATGTGTCAAGTGCTCAAATAGCTACATGTGGCTAGTGGCTACTATATTGGAAAGCACAGATACAGAACATTTCCATCATTGTAGAAGGTTCTGTTGATTCTTGAATACCCACTTTAAAGTTTATGCATGGTGGTCCATCTCAGAACATTTGGCATCTAAAACTTATCATACCTTAAAGCCTCAAGCAAAACCCAATCAACTTTTACACATACATGTAAAAGTGTGAGATGTATTAATATAATTAAATATGATTTTCCCATGAATTTCATTTCATGCATAATAATCATTACCTTCTTAAAGTTGTAAATATTTGCAAGGACTACTTCAATCATTTTGCTGCAGCTTATATTCAATTAATGTGGTATAATTTATCTCAGAAAGCATATTTTTGATATCATTTGATGGTGCTTATATTTGTTAAGTTTACAATTTTTGAAATTGCTCTGTTATATTTTATGTTCAATTCACAAGAATCCAATTCACAAGAATCAAACTTAAAGATGGTTCATAAAAGTGTAAATATAGTAAAGAAATCAATAATATAAACATTATAATTGAGAACAACAACACAAATGTAAAAAGTGAGCAAAAACTCTAGCTCAGTGGTCGGCAAACTCATTAGTCCACAGAGCCAAATATCAACAGTACAACGATTGAAATTTCTTTTGAGAGCCAAATTTTTTAAACTTAAACTATATAGATACATTGTTATTAACTTAATTAGGGTACTCCTAAGCTGGCCTTTGCTAAAAACATCCTCAATCTGAGGGCTCAACCTCAGCGAATGTACCCCCACTTCTTCTAACACCTCTTCTTCAAAATAGACTAGCCCAGGCCGAAAACCGACTTCTGTGTATGGGCCACGAAGTTTCAATCGCACTGTACGTGCGCGCCTGCACATGGTATTTTGTGGAAGAGCCACATGTGTCAAGGGGCCAAAGAGCCGCATGTGGCTCGTGAGCCGCAGTTTGCTGACCACTGCCCTAGCTGGTTTGGCTCAGTGGATAAAGCATCACTCTGAGGACTGAGGGGTCCCAGGTTCTGATTCCGGTCAAGGGCACATGCCAGGGTTGTGGGCTCGTTTCCCAGTGGGGGGCATACAGGAAGCAGCAGATCGGTGATTCTCTCTCATCATTGATGCTTCTATCTCTCTCTCCCTCTCCCTTCCTCTCTGAAATCAATAAAAAATATATTTTTTTTAAAAAGTGAGCAAAAACCCAGGAATATAGAATGTGAGTGTATTCACACAGAGATAAATGAATCTCTGAGTAATTCTGATTTTCCACAAGTAACCAATGGTGAAAATTGTGTACAGGAAATATGATGAATCTATGAAACTGAATGTTACTCATTCATCAATTTCTTCCCCTCTAGTTCTGTGTGTTGTCTCCTTTGAAATGTTGTCAAATAGTAGCATGAATCCTTTGTGTAATATTCAAACAAACTATCTTGACCACTCAGATGAGCCAAACATTTTTTCTATTCCCAAACAAAATAATAATCTTCAACATGAAAGTGGTAAAGTTTGCTTCTAGACAGAAACAAAGACTATCATTCATTCTTATGAGTCATTAATAGGTACATGTCTTGGTATTGCTAAACAATAGTCACAAAGCAAATGATAAGAATCATATTCAGAGAGAAGACAGAAAAAGCTACTAGCAATATCCTTTAGTGAATGACTCTATTGTAGACCCTAATAATAATGGCATACTGGGTGGAAGAGTGGTTGCTACCAGTTGTGCATACTAGTACTTCACAGTGGAAGGAATTCACCGGTGAGTATCAGGGTAAAAATCAGCTCTTAGCATATTGTGATAGAACATGTGAGTGAGAAGTTCCAGATAACTTTTTGTTTTCTTTATGCCTGAAAACCCATGCTAATCATTTGCTCGGTTAGCCAAAGTTCTGTGAGTCATAATCTTAACAGGTAAGTGTGTGCTGATATCAGCACTGACCAGGCAGGTATGTAACAAGAATGATATCCAAAAAAAGAGGCTGTACCTGAATACCGATCCACATTTATTCAGAGAGAACAGTAGGCAGTGCTCTCTCTCTCTCTCTCTCTCTCTCTCTCTCTCTCTCACACACACACACACACACATCCCTACATACAGCTGTTGGTTCTGTTTCTCTGGAGAACCCTGACTAGCACAGCCCCTTTGCTGACGTCTGCATCTGTCCAAGTCCAGAAGTGACAGGAGGAGGCAGAACTCTCAGGGTGCTTGGCCTGGATGTAGGATGGCAGCAAGAGAAGTGACCCAGCATCCCAGTCAGAGGCTAGTAAGACCCAGGGAACAGGACCAAGTGGGCCACAGTGGAGTTGGCTGGGTTTCATTCTGGCTTAGGTAAAATAAGTGGCTAAGGGTTCAGGAGGTCGCATCCAAGGAAATCTCAGGAGGAGCAAAAGGTGTCTCTGAAATTGACCTGAATCTAACTTCAGGCACCAATTATCTAGATTTTTAATGTTGAGGGTAAAATATTGGGATTTCTTCAGAAGATTAAATTGTATACATTTGGTTCATTTACAAAGACCTTAAATTTTCACTAACTCTTAATGATTCTTCAGACATCTGGGAGATAAATCAATGACATTATTCAGCATATTTTAAATCATATTCAAAAGTTGCGACTGTGAATCAATTACTTTCAGAGTCTACTGTCACCAAAGAATGAATTAAGAATTCGTTGTTCAAACTTCAGTGTTTGAGTGTGATATGCTACAGTCTTGGCATCTGATGGAGCCCTAAAAATAGTTTTCTATTTCTGCATAACAGACTGCCCCAAAACATAGTGGCTTAAAACAAGAACAATCATTTATTTGTTTACAGTTCTGAAATTTGGACAGGGCATGGCTGGGACAGCTTGTCTCTGAGCTGTTGGGTTAGGATGGCTTACTCAGGGGTTGAACTATCTAAGAATGGCCTTATTCACATGGCTGGCAGTAGGTTGTGACTGTTGGTTCGGAACACAGCTGGGGCTATCCCTGGGACACCCCGGTTCTCCTTCACATGGCCAGCTTGAACCTTCTCAGAGCATGATGGCTGAGTCCCAAGAAGGAGAATTTTAAAGGGACAAAACCAGAAGCTGTGAGACTTCTGGAGGCCTAGGGCACATTCTGTTGTACAAGCAAGTGATAGGCCAGCTGGATTGAGTGTGGTAGGCAGGATTCCAAGATGCCTCCCTTGATCTCTGCCCTCAAGATTGCTCCCATGATAATGTTACATGGTAAAGGGAATTTGTTATCCATTATCACACTGCCTTGACAAAAATTGCATACAACATCACCCCTCTTACAAATCTGAAATGACCATCATAAATTTTGAATATTACTTATCGTAAGTGAACAATCTTTAAAATTTTTTCAACTAAATTTTCATAGTCATTTTTCACAAATTGATTTAAATTTTAACTGCATTGTGGTTAAGAATTGTAGTTCCAATTATTTAAAATGCATTGTGACTTGAATTGTGGACTATTAAGTAGTCAAATTTCTTAAGGTTCTGTGTGGCATGAAAAAATGTGCATCCTCCAATTGTATTATGGGATTCTATATATATATATAGATAGATATATAGATAGATAGATATATATATATAGATAGATATATATATAGATAGATATATAGATATATATATCTCTCCATTAATTTGCGCTTGTTAACTATCTTATTTAAAATTTATTTATCTTTACTGATATTTTCACCTACTTCATCTATTCATTACTGGGTGAGTGAGCTAAATTTCCCACTAAGACAAGGGATTCATCTTTATGTAGGTGATTCATTTCTTTTTGTAGTTCTATCAATTTTTGATTCATATATTTTGAAGCTATCTATATATATAAAAGGCTAAGCGACCATCCGACCGGTAGCTATGATGCACAATGACCACCAGGGGGCAGACACTCATCGCAGGAGCTGCCGAGCTACAGTGACTTGGCGACACACCAGGGAACCAAAGAAGAGGGTGCCCAATTCAGGGGTGTGTCACCCGAGAACCACCCTCTTGCAATCCGGGACCCCTCGGGAGATGTTGGAGAGCAGGCCAGGCCAAGGAACCCCACCTGCCGGAGGGACCCTGCTCACTCCGCAGATGTCCTTCGAGCCGCAGCACTGCCCTAGGTGTGGCTGGCCAGGGAGGGTCTGAGGGAGGTTGGCTCCAGGGTGTGTCCAGCCCATCTTGCCCAGTCCCACCCCGCCAGCCACCTTCTAATTAATTTCCTTTCAATGTGCATGAATCCGTGCACCAGGGCACTAGTATTACTATATACAATCAAATTTAGAATTATTATAAACATCCTTCTGGTTAATTTGTGTGTATATTATATATGCATATAGATATATACATGCATGTGTAAACTGCGCATATATATATATTTGTGGTATCCAGTTTCCAAAATAGCCCTAATTTCCCCACCTTGGTATTTACATCCTGTGCTGTCCCCTTTCACATTGCACCAGGGTTGGCCTGTGTGACCAACAGAATAGAGCAGAGGTAATGGTGTGTCACTTCTGAAATTAAGTTATTCAATAATATGGTTTCCATTTTGGGTGCTCTCTAGTGCTTGTTCTTACTTTCTCTCTCACTACATTCTCCCTGGGGAGCATGCTGCCTTGTGTTATCAGCCTTGTGGAGAAGCCTATGTGGTGCGGAACAAAAGCCTCCAGTCAGTTAATAGTCAGCAAGGGACTGAGACCTGCCAGCAACCACTAACTGAGACTGGGAGGGGATTCTCCAACCTTGAGATGACCGAAACCTCAGGAGAGACCCTGATGTTGAATCACGCAGCTACGCCACTCCTCCATTCCTAATCCCATCTTTAATGAAACAGGGGAATCTACAATCACAAAGAACAGCTATGAAGAATACCTGCCAAACACCTTCAAATTGGATCAGAAATAATGGTGAACCCCGAGAGCACTGGGCCTCAGGTGTATGAATTTCTGAGAAAGGTGATAGTTCCAAAGAATCTTTGATTAAAGCACCAAGATCAAGGGCCATAGAAAGACCATGGGAGAAGCAGTAGGTGCCCCAAGGAAGACACAATTCTGCACTGTAAAGTGTGTGTGGGGGGTGCGGGTGGGGGAGCTGAAGAAGAGACCACTATAACAGTAATTCGTATTGTCTATAACCTAGTCTAATAGCTGAGAGAGAGAGAGTTTAAGGGATTTTCCAGAGGCAGTTTAAGGGATTTTACTGTGAGTATACCACGCTCATCTCCTAAAGAGTACATAAACCCTTGGAAAGAGGAAGTAGTAGATATAGGAAACCAAAGACTGTCCGAAGTAAACCAGCCCAGGCCCTACGAATGTATTCTTCAGGAAGAAAGAAAAGAATAAAGAAATGTAATCAAACTTCAGATAAAGAATATGTGCAAAAGAGGATTTATCCAAGGAAACAGGACGGGTTAAAAAAAAAACACAGTAGGGGTAAAGGCAAGCCAGCAGTACCTAGGAGAAAAATAGTTTAATGGTAAAAACTTACCAAACTAATACTACATGAGAAATGAAAGTGGGGAAAAAACACAAAACCATAATAAATGACATAAATTACAGGCTTTTTAAAAAAGAGATGGAAAGGGGCAATGATATAAAATATATTAGAGATGATAGATATAGAAATCAAAAGAGCTCTAACAGACACATCATTGATATTCCTGAAGAATAGAATCAAACAAATGAATTTTTAATTTCCCCCCAAATATAATAGAAGAAAAATATTCCAAAATAAATATTTGAATCTTCAGAACAAAAAGCCATATGAACCAGGAAGAACCGAGATAGAATGCCCCAAACCAAGATATAGCCTAATGAAGGTTAAAGGAACTAGTGTTACATACAAAGCAAAAAGAAAAAGTTACACACAACAGAGAAAAGTTAGGCGGCCCTCAGGCTTCACCACAAAAAACATCTGTTCCAGCAGACAGAGAACACCACTTAGACAGATGTATAAGAAAGTGTGACCTAAACATTTATATTTAGCAAATTTACTCTTCAAATAAAAACACAAAAGACAGAAACGCTCCAGGATGAGAGAATTCAAACAAAACATCCCTTGTGAGCTCTTCTGGAGAAAGAAAACAAAACTCTTTGATGATAAAATCCAGGCATCTGTGCACCAAAGGGGCCACATGCTAACCTGACAAGCTCAGGGAAGGCCTGCATAGAAGTCTTGAAAACTCAGAGACCTAAAGTAACCACAAAGGATGGTCTGAAATTAAACTTGAACTAAAAGCAGTATGGTGGGTAGTTATATCCTAGGCCAGTATCTTCGCTGACAAGGTCAACCTTTACCTTAACTGAGCATATCTGTCTTTTTGCATCTATAATAACATACCCTTTGAAATGTTTAGGTAACTTGTAACTTTCCTTTTTCCGGACCCCTTGGGGCACAACCTAATGTGCTGGGCGCCAGGACAGATACCACAAATTCCTTCATTAACATGTTAATTGTTCCTGCACCCACCTAAGTATGTGTCTATCATTTTACTTTTTATCCAATCACAGAGGTTTCCCTGCTTTGCTTTCTCCCGCCTCTCTAGTCTATCACCAATGGATTTCATGTAACCTACCTACGTCCCTTTCCTTTGATTGCAATGTATAAATACAGATGTAACCCGCCATTCTCCGGAGCATTATCTCAATTCATTGAGGTTCTGCTTCCCGGCATATGTTGACAGTTTGGCTCAAATAAACTCACAAAAATTCATTACAGGTTTCAATGGGTTTTTTACATTAACACATCCAAAGGGTAGAATCAAAACAACAGATTTAGAAATGAAGGAGGCCCTGGTAAAATGACCAGGTGAGTAGACTCTGGTGACAGACTGCCTGGGCTCCATTCACAGGTCTGTGTGACCTTGGACAAGTCCTTTAGCTCTCTGTACCTATGTTTCCTCATTGTAAAATGGGCACAGATGTTGAACTTAAGACTGAAGATTTTCGAAGACTTCATTTGGCTCACGTGTAATGCACCAAGAATAGCGCCTGATACTGAAAAAAGAGCTATGAACTACAGTGGTCGGCAAACTGCGGCTCGCAAGCCACATGCGGCTCTTTGGCCCCTTGAGCGTGGCTCTTCCACACTCAAGGCGTGCATACACAGAAGTCGGTATTTTGTGGAAGAGCCACACTCAAGGGGCCAAAGAGCCACATGTGGCTCGAGAGCCGCAGTTTGCCAACCACTGAACTAGAAGTGTGTAAGCTAATATTTTATTTTAGAATAAGTCTGAACAACTATGGGCTGTTGCTGAGAAGTTAGAAACCTTGAAGGCTTCACAGCCAAAAACATCCAAAATATGGCTACAAGACTAGTCTAGTGAGGATAGCCTATTGCCACGGCCAAGGACCGATGACCCCAACCCCCCGGCACTGGACACTGTTGGCCACCACTGGCACTGCTGTTCCTGAACGATTATCTTGCTGCAGCGGCCATGAGAGAGTGCACCAATCACATGTTACAACCGAGGTGCAAGGGAAACTGGGAAGGGAGTACCTGCACTTTCAGCTTTGTGGTGGCAGGTGGGTTCTGTGTCCAAATTCACGTGGAGGAGAATTTCCCAGGCACAATAAGAGCACTCAGATTCGGGGCCACTTAAAAGAATGACAGATCTCCTCTTCAATAAGACAAGGCAATCTAACTTAAGAGAGATAAGAGCATGACCCTCTCTACACAGAACACCAAAGTGCCAATGCTCTGCGATTGTGGACAAGCTAATTAAGCTTTAGGAGCCCTGGTTTCATCTGTAAATGGAGAGGATAATAGTACCACTCTCGTAGTGCTGTCGTGAGGATTAAATGAGTTAATTTATTAAATGAGTTCTTTCAAGTGTTCAGTGAAGGTTAGATCTGAAAGTAATATTTCTTACATTCCACTCCTTCACTGCTCAAGATCAATGTATATATTTCTTCACATACTTGTCATCCCCAAAGTGCTCTCACCTAACAAAATTAAATCATCCTGAGCAAATGAAATTATACCCACCTCTCCTTTTAAGTCCCAGAACTGAAACAGTTACTGCATCCAGCTTCAAGTCCCAGATATCTGTTCCATTTCTCTTTTATTCTATCACAGCTCTGATCGATAGTCTGTAATATGTAGACTAATATTTAAAGCTAACATGCTCTGTATGTAGCTGTGGGGGGCAAGGGAGAAGAAAGAAGAGGGAAACTAGAGTACATTAGCATATTCATGGCGCAGTAGAGAAAATATGTGTTGCTAAAATTGTTCTTATTTCTGCAATGCTGTATAAATACCAGCGTTGGTTTTTATGACTTATTTTTCCACCACCTAGTTCATGGTCCTTTGGCTTTTCACCAGCATCTCATCTGGTTGGAAATTTTTACCTGATGAAAGTGAACCAAACCTTAAATTCGGCGAGATCTGAGCCTTTTGTGATCTGGTTTCTATCAGGTTACTGTATTGTTCCACTTACTCTCACCATTGGCAGTAGCTGTGGCAGTGGAGGAGGCAACCCAGTGGTTCCCTGGAGGCCTACCCATATTCCTTCTCCCCCTCACTGTGAGCCATGGTGCCCACTGGGTTCTCTGGAAGCGATCCCCACCTGTGATGTTACAGGGGCCGAAGCAGATTTGAACTGTGTGCCAGCCTGGTGGGGAGCTCTGGAGGGATCACTGCCTCACATGGGCTATCCCAGGAAGGGTCTGGCTGTGGCTGAGGCAGCTCTGTGCAGCTGAGAGTCGCAAGTCCTTCCTTCAAAGGGACCTGGGAGACTCAGATCCCTGTTTTCTATGGTAGCAAGCCCACTTCGCTTAGGGGTCAGGCACAATCACCCCATCTACACTGGAACTCCTCTTCCTTTGTTCACCTAGTGGCCTGTGGAAACCTCACCTTCCAATCCATTAGAACTGTAGGTGTATCTGCTGCTAGAGACATTCCTCCCCAGGGCGTGGAGCAAAGCACAGAATGTTGAAAATGCACAATAAAAATTTTGCAAATGGGTCACGGAGCATAATGATTGGAGGTGCTTCCTCCATCTGCTTTGTCATTGGAGCACAGAGCTCAAAATACAGTATTGTAGTTTTAGGGAAGCAGAGATTGATGTGTTCATGTCATAGGGGGAAAAACCTGTATGTTAATCAAATTGTGTGGCAAATTGAATTATATTTTAAATGCATTTGGGGAGTTCATAATATAAGGGAAATTGTTCTGCAAAATGAATATTGTTTTTGTTAATCAAATAGTCACTTTTTCACCCTCTAACTTCCTTTTCCCAGCTGCTCTCCACCTCCAGAAAAAATTAATATATTTTATCCATTAACTTGTATGATATTGAGTTTTAAGAGTAACACACACAGGCACTGTTATCCACAATTTAATATCCCATAATGTTTCCTGGAAATAGTGGTTTCTTGTTCCTAATGAGATAACTAGGGTTTATGAAATGATCCCAGCAGGAGGCAATAGAAATGTGAATATAAAACCTTTCCATTAATGAATGAGAAAAGTTAAATAAATGTCCCTGTGAAAGGGCCCCAAGCACTTGGTCTCATTAAGAAAAATTCATGCCCTAGCTGGTTTGCTCAGTGGATAGAGCCTCAGTCTGCAGACTGAAGGGTCCTGGGTTCGATTCTGGTCAAGGGCACATGTCTGAATTGCGGGCTCAAACCCCAGTAGGGGGGGTGCAGGAGGCAGCCAATCAATGATTCTCTGTCATCATTGATGTTTCTATCTCTCTCTCCCTTTCCCTTCTTCTCTGAAACAAATATATATATATATATATCCTATCTAATAAAAGAGAAACATGGTAATTAGCCATACCTCTGCTTCCCTTCCCATTGGCTAATCAGGGCGATATGCAAATTAACTGCCAGCTAAGATGGCAGCCGGCAGCCAGGCAGCTTGAAGCTAACAGGAGGCTTGCTTGCTTCAGTGACGGAGGAATCCAACGTTCCCCGCCTGCCACTGTCGGCCTCTGAGCTTGCAGTTTGAAACATTGTTACAAATATAGAAGCTAAACAAAACCCCAGAAACCTGCTTTCAGCCAGCCAGGATCTCAGAGCTGGAGTTGAAACAGAGTTTCGATTATAGAACACAAACAAACCAGATACCTGCTTTCAGCAGCCAAGGCCTCAGAGCTGGAGCCAAGCCTCAGAGCTAAAGCTGGCCCAGAATAAAAAAAAAAAAAAGAAAAAACGGAGAGGTTGGGAGCTTCAGTCACCCGCCAGCCTGAAAACGGCCCTCAGCCCCTCACCCAGACTGGCCAGGCACCCCAGTGGGGACCCCAACCCTGAAGGGGGTGTGACCAGATGCAAACAGCCATCATCCCCTCATCCAGGCTGGCCAGGCACCCAAGCGGGACCCCCACCCTGATCCAAGACACCCTTTAGGGCAAACCAGCTGGCCCCCACCCATGCACCAGGCCTCTATCCTATATAGTAAAAGGGTAATATGCCTCCCAGCACTGGGATCAGCGTGACAGGGGGCAGCGACCAAACCCCCTGATCGCCCTGCGGCTCTGTGTGTGAGAGGGGGCAGGGCCACAACCTCCCTATCTGCCCTGCTCTGTTCGTGACAGGGGAAGGCGCCCCAACCCCCTGATCAGCCCTGCTCTGTGCCTGATAGGGGGGAGCTCCCCAAACCCCTGATCACCCTGCCACTCTGTGTGTGACAGGGTGCGGCGCCCCAACCCCCTGATCGGCCCTGCTCTGTGGGTGATAGAGGGCGGCGCCCCAACCCCTGATCGGCCCTGCTCTGTGGGTGATAGAGGGCGGCGCCCCAACCCCTCCCACGGGCCCTGCTCTGTGTGTGATGGGGTAGAGCCATAACCTCCCCATCCGCCCTGCCCTGAGTGTGACAGGGTGCAGCGCCCCAACCCCCTGATCCGCCCTGCTCTGTGTGTGACAGGGGGTGGTGCCCCAATTCCCCTATCGACCCTACTCTGTGAGTGACAGGGGGGAGCTCCTCAACCCCCTGATCGGCCCTGCTCTGTGAGTGACAGGGGTGAGCTCCCCAACCCCCTGATGGGCCCTGCTCTGTGCGTGACAGGGGGGAGCTCCCCAACCCCCTGATCGACCCTGCTCTGTGTATGACAGGGTACGGAGCCCCAACCCCCCTGATTGGCCCTGCTCTGTGCGTGACAGGGGGTGGCGCCGCAACCTCCCCATCAACCCTGCCTTGAGTGTGACAGAGGGCGGTGCCCCAACCCCCCAATCGGCTCTACCCTGAGCGTGACTAGGGGTGGCATCGCAACCTCCCGATCTGCCCTGCTCTGTGCATGACAGGGGGTGGCGCCCCAACTCCCCAATCGGCCCTGCTCTGAGCCCGACCAGAGGCTGCACCTAGGGATTGGGCGTGCCCTCTGCCACCCGGGAGCAGGCCTAAGCCAGCAGGTCGTTATCTCCCAAGGGGTCCCAGACTGCGAGAGGGCACAGGCCGGGCTGAGGGACCCCCCCTCCCCGCCAAGTGCACAATTTTTGTGCACC